>NC_047679.1:74368186-74550686 GCF_011762505.2 Arvicanthis niloticus | reverse complement strand
AATAATAACTGAAACATCATCTTGGTTGATCTTTCTTTTGAGGAGTATAAAGTGGCTTTCCTAATCGTTTTTGATTTGTTTTGAAGTCTTTGTCTGTTTTGTTTAGTTTTTTTGTTTGTTTTGGGTTTTTGTTTTGTTTTATTTGGATATTATAATGGCTACACAGGCTTTTTTTTCTTAATTTCATATGCTCAGAACAACTTTCTTCAATCACTTTCTTTGAAGTAATGTTTATCTTTAATGTTGATATATTTCTCTTATATGCAGCAAAAGGATCCTGCTTTCCATCCATTCTGTCAGTCTTCGTCTTTCTACTGGAAAACCGAATCCATTCCATATATATATATATATATATATATATATATATATATATATATATATGATTGATGGTTTAGTCCTTCAGAGATCTAACGGGGAGGGTCTTGTTGGTTGACTTTGTTGTTCTTCCTATGGGATTGCAAACCCCTTCAGCTCCTTCACCCATTCTTCTAACTGCTCTATTGGGGTCCCCCTGCTCAGTCTGATGGTTGGCTGCAAGGCTCCACATCTGGATTGGTAAGTCTCTGGAAGAGCTTTGAAGGATATATCCATATCAGGCTCCTGTCAGCAAGCATTTTTTGACATCAGCAGTAGTGACTGGGTTTGGTGGCTGCATATGAGATGGATCCCAAGGTGGGGCCATGTTTTCTTCAGTTTCTGCTCCAATTTATTTTTTCATGTATGTCTTTCAGAAAGGAATAATTCTGGGTTAATCTTTTTGAGAAGGGTGGGTGGCCCTGTCAGTCAACTGGGAGCTGTGCCTAAACTCTGTATATGTTCTCTACAGGTTCTTTCTCCATTTGCCATACCCATTAGGTCCTGGGAGCCTCTTGCTTTCCTGGCCTCTGGAACTTTCTGGTGGCTACCCCAATTCCCCATCTCCCATTGCTACACACATCTGTTCAATCTCCTGACCCTCTGTACATCTCAGATGTTTGCAGAATGGTAAAACATTAGGAAAGGCAAAATACTGAAGAGAAGCTGTTTAAGAAGAGAAGTAAACAACTCAAAATAGCTATTATAAGGGGTCTGTGAAACTGGATAGGTATACTTGGCTTATTTCTCCCCAAGATTTTATAAACAATAAAGACTGCTGGGAGAAGTTTCACACATAAGCTGAGCTGCCTGTAAGAAGCAGAGTCCAGCATGGCTGCCTAGGCAATCCTCTAACAAGTTTAGCTATCTAGAAGAGGTTCATACCAACTGAGCTATGTAGAAAGAACATTCTCTTACTCATTGAGCTACCTATATGTTGTGTGTTATGCTCTACTTTCCTAGCTCTTGTGAATTGTCACCTATGCTTCGGTTGCTCTTGGTAATGATGCTATTTTTGATTCATTTCTACTGATCTAAGTACCTTCTCATCTATACTCCTGTAATCAATAAATGAAATTCATTGGTTCAACATGTTCAATTTATGTGCTATCTGAATATTGCTGTATTCTTGTTTCCCTTTTGTGATAATTAGACATTTGTTCACATCACCCCTGAAATAGTATCACACAATAGCTTACAATTCCAGAACAACAAAGGATCATTATGATAGACAGTTAAGGCAGCAGGTATGCATGATAGCAGGAGAAGGAATCTGAGAGAACACATTCTTATTCAGAAGCTTGAAACCAAGAGTGAAGTAGAGGGTGGGTGGAACAATATGCTCAGAAATTTTAATGCAGTACCATACATTCCAGTACTGCTAGAAATTTTAAATCCCTCTAGAAAGTGCTACTCCTGAATTCAAATGTTCAAATGTCTGGAAATAGTGGAGACATTTCTCATTTTAATCAGCACTTCCAGTGATGGAAATGTGGCACTTGGGAAAGAAGAGACAGACGGAAAACAAGAAAGCTTCAAGACAATATAGATAAAATGCTCTGGGACAGAAAATTAATGTTCCAGATACTAGGAATCTGACACCACATATATTACATACAGAATAATACTTTCCTGAAAATAGATGTCAAAATGATAAATCTAGTCAATACTAAATTGAATTTATTTCACATTTGGCCAGGTAGTAAATTCCTATTTTTTTCATGTGAGAGATTTGGTTGGTAAGTAGCTTTTCACCAAGTTATCCTTTATTGAAAAAAAGCATAGTGTTTTAAGAAATCTCCACATGAAAATGTGACTCAATAATTATAACTTTTTAATAATTATTTTGCTTATTTTCCTTTTCAGTTTTGATTCCACCCATTAAATTAAAAAGAAAGAAGTTAGTCAGCCTATTTAAGGCCTAGGCACCAAAGGAAATAAGTAAAAATAACCTAATTAATGGTCTCAAGATGGAAGGAAGTAGGGTTAATAATCATGGAGAGGTTGAAGACCAATTCTTGTACAGGCTCTCATTTTTCTCTTTCTCTCTCTGTCCTTTCTCAAGACCTTCTCTGGCCTTTTTCATGCTCTCTTTAATCATCCCTGTTTTGTCTATGTAAAAGCAGCATTCTTCTTTAAGGGCTATACACAGTCTAGAGTGGTACTATTGTAAAAGAGAAAATCAAGTCCAATAAAGTCCTTTGCAATTTTGGGGGATCACATCAGATAATGAAATGAGGGATTTCTTCAGATTAGTGATGTCAGCCTATAGATGTTTGATGTCCTTGTCAAAGGCCCATTGGAGGTCTGAGTTGTATAAGTCTGGAGGCCAGCAATCAGGATTAGAACCCCTAACAGCAGACATTAGAGGTGATTAATTTTTACCTGGAAAGGAAAAAGAAGGTTATTTTTGCTTATTTCCTTTGATCCCTAGGCCTTAAATAGGCTGACTAACTTTGTGAAACAACAGATAGATAATCTGATAGCAAAATCTATTCAGATACATTATCATAAGTTAGCTATGGAGGACCAGGAGACTCTAGATGAGGATGTTACTCTATCCAGGGTGCTCCCTGGACATCGGGAAGGATATGGCCCTCATGACTCACTGAACAACAACATGAGGACTGGAGCCATTACAAGGTCCCCTTTAATTACTGGAGGTCAGGCCTCTATCCCTGCCTTGGCAAGATTAGAATCGCCATAGCCCTTCTATACTTGGAGAAGGGAGGAGATGTCGGGGCAGTCCTGCTTATACATTGAAGGCCTAAAACCAGCCATAAGCCTAAAATCAGCAATAGGTCTGACATACATGCCTGCTAACACAAAGTCTTGAGTCTCTATGTAAAAACACTGAAACAGATGTCTATAAACTATTGTAAATAGGCAGCTTTTGTGAAAATCTACTAGCTTGAGTAGTCATAGACCTTGTAAATAGGCAGTCTTGTTGTATAGTACCAACTTAGATAAGGACAAGTGAATCATAGCCAGAGTCATAGTGACTTGACCCCTGAACCTTCACCCAACTGATACCCTGTTCTGAGAGATATCTGTACTCCCCCTGAACACCTATGCTCCTGTATCATCACCTTCCCCACATCCTGCATTTTCGTGTTTATAACCCCTGTGTTAAAAAGTAAAAATTTATGATTTGATAATAATAAAAAAGGGAAAAAAAAGAAATAACACACAGTGTCCCCCTGGCTCTGCTGACTTAGCTCCTGACAATCCATTTTCTTGTTCTCAGAAATACTTTGAATTATAAAACATTATTGTGGTTTTTGTTAGTATGCTGGGTAAAATAATTTGTATTGATTTCATTTTAAACTTCAAAGTTTGTAGTGATTTAAATGTCCTGCAACATAATTATAGGTCATATTTATTTTCATATTGTAAAATGCTAATCTGTTGAACATTTTAAAAAACTGGATTCCTTTTTGCGAATTTCATAAATGAGCACTTTATTTACATGATTTTTCCCTTTCTCTCCTTCCTCCCACTCTTCCCAACCCCCGTACTTTTCAAATACGTCTTATTATTTAATTATTGTTCATATATATATATATATATATACATGTATAAGTATGTATGTATATACAAATACTGATAAATAAAGTGTTTTGAGTTAAAAAAAGAAAAAAAGAAGATACAATGTTAGAGAAGTACAGAGGTAAGCTATGTTCTGGAAAAAGCTAAAGGGAGTATTTGAGTGGGAATGGAATCTAAATGTAGTTTGAAATTCTCAAAGTATTAATAAAAATATTAAAACATATATCAGATGTTTTTATTTTTTATTTTTAAAAGACCTGAGAAAATAGTGTATATTTATGAAAATTATTGTTTATATTCCATTTAAACTATGTATCCTTCTACCAATCTGTTTGCCAGTTTATCTATTAACACATATGTATGGTGTGTATAAATATTCATTTGTATTTATAGATTATTTGAACAATTTAAGAAAGAATCACATGAGGTATGCTTCTGTTTCCATTTATAAAAATGACCCCTACTAAATATATTGTTACGAGCAGTTTTTTGTTACAGCATGCAAAAAAAATCATTTGAGATTATTATGACAATAATTGTATCTTAAAACATATAAGAAAGATATTTATTTGCATTAGCTTTTCTTCTAGAAGATTAAATATGAACATCTTATAATATTTTGCTATTGGAAAATTAAAATGTGAATAATATCATTTTATACAAAATAAAATATCACTAAAACTTCAAAAACAATTGTAATGAGATAATCATTTTCTTCATGCTAAGAAAAATAATTTAATATTACAAGACACTTGGATATACACCTAAAGCACAAGCACTCTTTCAATTTCAATATTAAATTGTGTCTATACTATGCTTTGCTCAAGCACTATATGAAATTTTGGTAACTGAAGATTTTAGATTCTGTGTAATAAATTTTGTGTAATAATGAATACTTAGCTTGTGGATAAAGATAAATAGGCAAATAGATACATGATAGTTATATTCACATACACACACCTATACTAGTTAAACATTTTTGGCATACATATTTTTCACTGATTATGAAGAAGCCTTCATTTCTCAAAGCACAATCATTTTTGAATTGATTGTGAAAACTTGAAACTGCAATTAAATTAATTAACAGATAGATAGATAGATAGATAGATAGAGTAATTCCCAATCACCATAATATAGAGTTGTTTTTCCATAGAAATTATAATTAGATATATTTGACCAGGAAAAGAAAGACATCTTAAATAATGCTTTAAAGTGGTGATGTATTGTTAATAATATTAATACTTAACACAGCCAGAAATGAAAAGTGCAGGGGCCACTTCAAACCTGCTAATGTTTTCACAAGATTCTAAAAAATCTAATAAGCAGAAAGATGATATTTTAAAGGTATATTTTGAAATGTAATATCAAATTACCATGGTTATTATTAAGCAGCTAATAGCTAGCTACCTGTCTTATTTTCTTACTCAATGGAATGTTTTATAATTTTAAAGAGACATAATCTACAGTACTGTTATAGCTGTTTAGATGAAGGAAGCAAAATTAGTAATTAAATAAAAAAGAAAATGTTATTTCCCTAATTTCTTTTATCAGCCTGTTTATCCTTTGAATAGAGGAAGGCTACTGATTTGTTTGAGTTGATTTTATATCCAGCCACTTTGCTGAAGTTGTTTTCAGGTTTAGGAGTTCTCTGGTGGAAGTTTTAGGGTCACTTAAGTATACTATCATATCATCTGCAAATAGTGAAATTTTGACTTCTTCCTTTCCTATTTGTATCCTTTAGACTTCCTTTTGTTGTCTAATTATTCTGGCTAGGACTTCTAGTACTATATTGAATAGGTAGGGTAAGAGTGGGCAGCCTTGTCTAGTCCTTGATCTTAGTCAGATTGCTTCAAGTTTCTCTCCATTTAGTTTGATGCTGGCTACTGGTTTGCTGTATATTGCTTTTACTATGTTTAGGGATGGGCCTTGAATTCCTGATCTTTCCAAGACTTTTAACATGAAGGGATGTTGAATTTTGTCAAATGCTTTCTCGGCATCTAGTGAAATGATCATGTGGTTTTTTTCTTTGAGTTTATTTATGTAGTGGATTACATTGGTGGATTTCCGAATATTGAACCATCCCTGCATTCCTGGGATAAAGCCTACTTGATCATGATGGATGATTGTTTTGATGTGTTCTTAAATTTGGATTGCAAGAATTTTATTGAGTATTTTTGCATCAATATTCATAAGAGAGATTGGTCTGTAGTTCTCTTTCTTTGTTGGGTCTTTGTGAGGTTTAGGTATGAGCATAGAACAAATTGGGTATTGTTCCTTCTGTTTCTATTCTGTGGAATAGTTTGAATAGAATGGATATTAGGTCTTCCTGGAAGGTCTGATAGAATTCTGCGTTAAAACCATCTGGTCCCGGACTTTTTTTGGTGAGGAGACTTTTAATAACTGCTTCTATTTCTTTAGGGATTATGCTACTGTTTAGATGGTTTATCTGCTCCTGATTTAATTTTGATACTTGGTATCTGTCTAGGAAATTGTCCATTTCATCCAGATTTTTTAAATTTTGTTGAGTATAGGTGTTTGTAGTAGGATCTGTTGATTTTTTTAATGTCCTCAGTTTCTGTTATTATATCTCCCTTTTCAGTTTTGATTTTATTAATTTGAATACTGTCTCTGTGCCCTTTGGTTAGTCTGGTTAAGAGTTTATCTATCTTGTTGATTTTCTCAACGAACCAGCTCCTGGACCCATGACTCCATCTGTACATGAAGGTGAGAATGGCTTTGTCTTGCATAGGTGGGAGAGGAGATTCTTGGTCCCATGAAGGATGAACACCAAGTGGGGGGTGAATTGAGGATGGGGAGGTGGGAGTGTGGGGTAGGTAGGGGCACATCGTCATAGAAGCATGAGGAGGTGGGATGTGATAGGAGGTTCCTTGGTGGTAGAGTGAAGGGGGTTAGGGGATAAAATCTGAAATATAAATATAATATCCAATAAAAAAGGAAAAAAGAAAATGTTAGAAAAATGCAATGTTTTCTATGATATCTTCCATGCCTGAGGTTTTCTTTTCTATTTCTTATCTGCTTAGATCTGTTACTCCTGATCTCTTTTCAAGGTTTGCAATCTCCAGGGTTGTCTCCCTTTGTGATTTCTTTATTGCTTCTATTTCTATTTTTACAGCCTAAATAGATTTGTTTAATTCCTTCACCTGTTTGATTTTATTTTCTTGTATTTCTTTAAGAAATTTTATGAGTTTACACTTAAGGGCTTCTATCTGTTTAGATGTGCTCTCCTGCATGTCTTTAAGGGAGTTATTTGTGTCCTCCTTAAGGTCCTCTTTCATCTTCATGAGATGGGGTTTTATGTAAGAATCCTGCTTTGTAGGTGATTTAGGGTGTCCAGGGCTTGCTGTTGTGAGATGACTGGGTTCTGATGTTGCCAAGTAGCATTGGTTTCTATTGCTTGTGCTCTTGTGCTTTCTTCTCACCAACTGGTTATCTCTTGTGTTAACTGTCTCTGACTGGAGCTGGTGCCTTTTGTGAGCCTCCTTATGAAAGATCTCTTGGGAGTCAAGCTGACTCTAGATGTGAGTAGGGGAGTGGAGCCAGAGCACCTGATAAGCCCCCAGGTACATTTGTGGGCCAGAAGGATGATGTATCTCTGGCAGAGTAAATAGGTTATACTGAGCCCTTGGGGGTCACAGTTAGGCCAGGTATTGGGGTGAGAGGTGGTTTCTAACCTGTGAACCTGTTTATGATGGACCTCCTATGAGTCAAGCTGTCTCTGTGGGAGGGAGTCTGGAGTTATGGCTGTGACCAGAGCAGAGTTGTGCTCGGAAAGGAAGATGTGTCTCTGACAGTATAAATACGTGTCACCTCAGCTTAAAAATGACATTTTTATTCTTAACATCTATGTCTCAACTATTTGTGCAAGTATGTTTATAAAAACATCATTAACACTTATATCACACATTGATACCAATATTCCACTATCACCAAAGAACAGACCTTCCAGGAAAAAACAGATTAATAAAGGAACTAACAAATAATATAAACTGAATACACCTAGCATTTATCTTCAAAATATTTTATGTAAACAGAAAAGAATACACCTTCTTTCAATACCTGACAGAACTGTCTGCAAAATTATCCACACATGTAGTCACACAGCAAGTCTTTTAACAGATAGAAGAAAATTATCATAAAGATGGATTTCAGTCAACAACAACAAAAACTACAGAAAGCATACAAACTCATGGGAACAGAATAATGCTCTATTGTGAGAAAACTAAACTCAGAAAGAACCAAATTAAAGGCTCTCTAGTATACATAGAAAATGAATACAGAACATTCTTAAACTTATTGAAGACAATGAATGTAGTGTTAATAAGAAACTTCATAGCACTAAGTGTCTACATAAAAAAGAAGAGATCTCATATAACACATTACCTGCACACCTGAAATCTCTAAATTAAAAAGAAGTAAACACATCCAAGAGAAGTAGATGGCAAAAAACAGTAAAATTTTGAGCTGAAATCAATAAAATAGAAACAAAGAGAATACAATCAATAAAACAAAGAGTTGTTTCTTTGAGAAAATAAACAGGACAGAAGACAAATGTTTATCTAAAGTAACTAACTAGCACAAAGTTAATATCTGAATTAAAACAAAATAAGGAAGAAAAGAAGGAATATAACAGTAGACAGCATGGAAATCCAAAGAATTATCACATACTTAAAAAAAATTCTAGACTCCACAAAACTAGAAAATGACTATTTTCTCAATAGATACCACTTACCAAAGTGAACCCAATATCAGAAAATCAGTTTAAAGAGATCTATAGCTCCCAAGAATATAGAACAGTCATTAAAATATTTCAACCAAAAAAAATTTCAAAGGCCAGACAGCTTTAGCATAGAATTCTATTAGACTTTCAAAAAAGAGCTAAGGTGAATATTCCTCAAATTATTTCACAAAATAAAAATGGAAGGAACATTGCCAAATATATTTTATGAGGCCACAGTCACCCTGATATTGCACCACACACAAAAAAGAAAAAGTAAAAGAGTTACAAATCAGTGTCCATACTAAAGAAAAATAAAAATAATTTCTCAAAATATCTACAAACTCTATTCAAGAACACATTAAAGAGACCATCAATTATGACTATGTTTCATCCCAGACTCCCAGGGGTGGTTCAACCTATTTAAATAAGTTAATGTAGTCAACCATGTAAGCAAATTGAAGGAAAACAAAACCAAATAAAACAGAGCATGTGGCTATCCCATTGGACACTCACAAAAAATTGCCTTGACAAAATCCTACACCCCTTCATGATGAAAGTCTTGGAGAAATCAGAGATAAAAAAGAGCATACATAAACAAAATATACGCAATTTAGAGTAATCCTATAGGCAAAATTATTTTAAATACAAAGAAACTCAAAGAAATTCCATTAAAATCAGAAACAAGATGGGCTATCCACACTCTCCATACCCATTCAATATTATACTTGAATTTCAACCAAGAGCAATGATCAAGGAGATCTACTTTAAAAGATCAAGTAGATATAAATTGGAAAAACTCAAAAGTATACTTATTTGCAGATGCTATGATAATCTACATAGGTGACCCGAAAAAATTGCCAGGGAAATCCTACAACTGATAAGCCACTTCAAGGAAGTGTCTGTCTAGATGTTTAAATAAAAAATGATAAAACTATTATGTTCTCCCTAATAGTCAAAATAAAATGTATATTTAGGGTGTATATGTTCTTCAGTTGTTCTAATAATTTGATGATTATTCATCAATTGTTATTTATTATTACAGTAAACAAAATTGTTTTGTGTGAGTTAAATAGATATATCAATGTCTAGTAAAAGAGTTACTTTTTACTTCAGTAGAAACTTTTAAAACACTTCTTGGGCCAAAGAGATAGTTCAGCTGGTAAAAGACCTAACATGAAAGTGTGAGCACAGGAGACTGATTTATTTTTGGCACTCATGTAAACGCTAGGTAGGTATGGTGATCTCCTGAAATAACACTAGTACAGGAGATAGAGATAGGATCATAGGAACAATTGACTAATGAGATAAGTTCTCAAGAGAGCCTGCCCCAATTTTCAAGATGGATAGTGATCTAGGAAAGAACTCAACATAAAATTCTGCCTTGTTATGCACACATGTACCTGCATACACATATGCTCACAAAGTATGTACACATGTAAAAATTAAAACTATATTTAATGTATACTTAAAATTGGAGAAACATATGATCCTTATAAACTATCTGTCTTTTACATATTCACTATCATTTAATATCCATAAACATACCTAAGAAACAGAAGTCTTTGTCACTATATAAAGAATATCTCTGTTATGCTTGCAGACAGGATCCTAGCATAATTGTCGTCTTAGGGACTCTCCCCAGAAACTGACTGAAACATGTATCTATAGCCAAACATTGGAGAGAGATCAGGGACTCTTATGGAAGAGTTTGGGGGGAAGGATTGAAGGCCCTGAAAGGGACAAGAATTCCACAGGAAGACCAACAGAGTCAATTAACCTGTATCATTGGGTGTTCTCAGAGACTAAGCCACAACCAAAATGCATAAACTGGTTAGTCCAAGGACTCTGACACATATGTAGCAGACATTCACCTTAGTCTCTATGTGGGTTCCCCAACAACTGGAACATGGGCTGTCCCTAAAATTCTAGCCTGATTGTGGAATTTATTCCCTACAGTGATGCCATGCCTGGCCTCAATGGTAAATCATATTCCTATAATCCTGCAGAGACTTGATGTGTCATGGTGGGGATACCCAAGAGAGTCCCAAATTCTCAGAGAAAAGGTGGTTCTGGAAGCGATTCTGTGACTGGAGACAATGAGGGGGCAATGTTTGGGATGTAAATAAATAAACTAAATTAAACTTTAAAAGAGCACCTCAAAATCATATGAAATGAAGTTTGTATCTCAAAAATATTCAAGGTTTTATCTGACAATTCAGATGGCATCAGATAATCTGAATCTGGAGTTGTAGATGTTTGTGAGCCACAGAGTGTGAGTGTTGGGAAAAGAAATCCAATGAGTGGACATGCTTTTTTGGTTGTTGTTGCTTTATTTTGTTTGCCACCTACACAGTAGCTGATAATCCAATCAGCAACATCTCATTTTGTGTTTCAGAAGCTCAAGACTGCCCCAATGACATTCTTCCTGTTGCATGGAGATCTGGATGTAGAAATCTCGGCTACTTTTTCAGTGCCACATTTGCCTGCATGCCACCATGTTTTCCCTCATGTAAATAATCGACTAATCCTCTGTAAGCCACACCTGATTAAATGGTTTCCTGCATAACAGTGGCTATGATCATGGTGTGTCTTCACAGCAATAGAAACTCTACATAGAAGCTGGTACAAGGGACAGTATCTGGTGGGAATGACCACTTTTCTTGGCAGAATGTGGACTTTGGGACTTTGGAGTAGGAACAGAGATTCAATGGTTTACATGGGTATAAATTGGGAATACTATTTAGGAGCAAGAGAGATAAAGGTGCTTAGATTAATGTAGATCATGACAACCTGATTCAAAAAAATTAGAGGAGAAAATATTAATAAGTTGTTTAGACAATGTTCTCATAATATTTTGTTGAAGAGTGTGGCTGCTTTTGACCTTGTACAAAATATATGCCTAAGCTAAATTGAAGAGTTTTATGTTAATATCACTGGCAGAGAAATTTTCACATTAGTCTAGTATTGATTATGTTACATAGCTATTAGTCATTAATCATAAAAATCTATTTGAAAAATGAGGAGACTGAGCAAGTAAAAGTACAAAATATATAAATTTGAGAAAATGTAGCAAACCAGGAAAAAGTTTAAAGAAAAACAAAGAGATCCTAAACAGAATAAAGAGAGTGATGATGTCAGGGCAACAGCCCATTCAGATAAGCATCCAACTTATGAAAAGGATTTAAAAAACAATTTAGGGTTGGGCATGGTGCCAAATGCCTTTAATACTAGTACCCCAGTTTGAAACTATCCTGATATCCAGAGAAAGTTTCAAGACAGACAAGCTTATTTTTGGAACAAGAAGGGGGCATGTTTCAGCCCTAGCAAACAGCAAAATTTGGCAGCTTTGGCCACATGTTTCTGGCTTTATAGTCATATTCCACGAAACAAAGGAAATCTGATGAGGCCAGGAATATGAGAGAGTTCCTCCAACCTAGAAGCCAAGAGGTGGTTGTGTAAAGCTGTGAAAGTTTTGCCTGTATCGCCTTGGACCCTTACAATATGATAGGTTCCAGAGACATGAGATATCCTCCAAAAAGGTCTACTATCAGCCGATGGAATCAGCACAAAAGAAACAAGTTTACTTGAGTCCAAAAAACTGAAAAGAGCTGGACATCTGATGAGTGCTTTGATATCTGACATGGAGATTCAGAGTTTTGAGCTTGTACAGATGAGTTTCAGTCTTGGTTTATCTAATATTTCCTCACAAGGTGACCTTTTCCTCCTTTTTGGAATGGTAATATATATTCAGAGTCATTGTATGTTGGAAATATGTGATCTGCTTTTTTATTTAATATCACAGGGGGCTACAGTCATAACACTGTCTTGAGTCTCAGAAGAGTCTTTGACTTTCAACTTTTAAACAGTAGTGAGACTGCTACTACTATGGGGACTTTTGATGTCCGACTATATATATTTTGCATTATAATATGGCTACAACCCTATGGGGTCAGAGAGTGGAATTTGGTGACATGATTTAAAATGCCTATCCCCCCCCCAAAAAAAAAAAACAGCAAGTGGCATTATTGGAGGTGTGGATTTGTTGGTGTAGGTTTGTCCTTGTTAGACGAAATTTGTTAGTGACATGTGAGCTTTGGAGTTTCAGAAGCACATCAAGACTGTACCTGTGTCACTCTTTTGCTGCTTGTGGATCTCTCACAACTAATTCTCTATCACTATGACAGCCTGTGTGCTGTCATGTTTCCTACCAGTGGAATGATGGACTAACACTCTGTATTTCAGCCCCAATGAAATGTTTCCCTTATAAGATTTGTTTAGAGGTTCTAGCAGGGGTGTACAGCTACTCGTATACCCTTGACTAAAGACTAGTCACCCTTTTTGGGTAAGGTTGTCTTCTTCCACTAAGTGTGCAGCTTCAAGAGAAATGCTGAATGGTGCCAGAGGAAGAGGATACCCACCTAGCCAGCTAGATCATCTGAATCAAAACTGATAATTAATGGGATGATAAATGACCACTTGGAAATTGATGATGTTCCAGTGAGTATTTAGGCAACACAAATTGGACTTGTGGGGTTTTGTCATTGATTATGATATTTTTGTTTGTATTTTCTTCTTGAGAGGGGTGGCAGCTCACAAGCATGTGAGTGGACTTGGAGGACTGGGAAGTGAGTACAATTGGGGTACACTATGTGAAATTGCCAAATAATAAAAATATTACAAGAGAAATAAAGAATGTTGTGGTCATGGTTAACTTCACAGCAATAGGAACACTAATTAAAACATGTTCCTGTTTCCAATTCACTATGATGTTATTTTTTTTCATGATTCTTTTCAGTCATCCATTAGACTTTGTAAATGTATTTTATAAGTAGTATTATTACATACAGAAAAATAAGGTGGCAGGGATTATTGTATACAGGTCAATCCCAGAGAGATGTTTAACTAATCTCCATGACCAAGAGACAAGGTTTTGTCATTTCCCTGATCCTAGCCCAGGAAAGTGTTTGGCATTTCCTAATAAGGCTGAGGGTTTTTTTGGGGGGGTAGGGGGAGCTGTACAGGATCAAGACAGTAAAGGCAGAATTTTATTTTTCTATTGTCTTATACCCTTGTAGTTTTATTTGTCTTTGATTTTTTTAAATGGTTAGAGGTTTATAAATGAAGTTGTTTTCATCTATGTGATTTTTGAAGTAGTTGTTGCCAATATGTTCATTCAGTCTCAGATATAACTTAATATTCCATTTCATTCCATAGCACATTTTTTGTAACATGTGAATTTGACACTATAAGCTACATATTAGCTTACCTACTTGGTAGCAATTTATTATCAGATGGAAATGGTGTGTAGATGATCAGTCAGACCTAAGGAGGTCCTGAGTACACAAGTAAATTACATAAAGGAGTTTTCCAAGTGCCGGTGGTTTTGACTCCCTTTTTGGTGCCTTCTTAAGCCTATCATGCCCCCTATTCTAGTGGAGACTTCCCTGCAATGGGTGGATTGAGGAACCAAATCTGTACCCAATAAGGCACCACCCAGAAGTAGACAACTGCATCATTTCTAGAAACTCTTTTTTAGAACAATCTTGAAAGAAAAGATACTGGTGAAAGGAAATCTTGACAGTGGGCAGAATATCAGGCAGTAATTATGAATATATATTCCTGTCTGAAAGTGGAATATATGCTGGTTTTGGGTTAGAATTTCTTGCAAAACTGCTATCTGTGGAATTATAGAATGCCTCATCAACCATCATGATGATTTACATAGCACTGCTCTTGACTATAGAAATGACTTCAGAACCAGAGAAGTTGCCCAAAGTGATGAAATTCACTGTTCTACCCCTGTTAATTACCATCTTGAAGCAGCTGCCTTGACAGAACAATGGAATGATAGAAGAGTGGAATGACCTTTTGAAGATACAGTTAAAGTACAAATTAGGTGGCAGTAGGGTGGAGTGTTGGGCTAAGTTTCTGCAGAGGCCAGTACCATGCTAGGATTTAATGTCCATTGTGTGGTATGGTTTCTTCTTTGGCTAGGGTTTATGTATTCAGGAATCAATGGATGGAAATGGGAATGGTTCCACGCACTATTACTCCTACTGACCCACTAGGAAACATTTTGATTTCTGTTCCTGCAATATTAAGTTCTATTACCTTAATAGTTTCTAGTTCCAGATGGAGGAGCTCTCCTGTCAGGAAACACAACATACATTCTAACGAAATAGATACTCAAGACATCCTGCAAGCCACTTTATTCTTCTTATGCCAATCAAAATATATTGTGTCTGGAGTGCAGCATATCCTTTAGGACCATCTCTCAGTGTCGATATATCATATATTTAAAGTCAACTGGAAATTGAAACAACCCAATCCAGATACTATGACAATCGCTCTAGGCCATTAAGGAATGAAGATATGGCTCAATACTCTAGAAACAAACAAACAAACAAAAATACAAAAAAAGATACCTGCTGAGGTACTTACTGAAAATGTAGCAAACACAGAATGGGTAGCTTAGTAGGTAGTTTTAAATACCAGTTAAGGCCATGTGACCAGCTTTAGAATTAAGGGTTGCACTTGAAGTGAGTGTTTCCATGCAATTTTGTAGAGAACATTTTGGTGCATATATACCTGTACACTAGGCATAGATTTATGTGTATTTTTACCTCCATTTCATTACCATGGAATGTGCAATAGATTGGGATAGTGTCAATGGTTAAATACATGCTTATGGTGAAGTAAAATGAGACTAAAACCAATCATTAGATACTGATTGGTTTATACATTGATTTTCTTAAAGCACTACTTTAATTGCCCATTTGCCAAGAATGACTTCACTTGCTTTGTGGAACAGAATGAATTTTAAAAATAACTAAAATATAAGTTGTTCTTACCCAACTGTTGATAGACATATATGTGTCTGTAAATTTTCACTTGTTTAGTCAATTCACTTTGAAAAAATTTAATAGGAAATGAACGTGCCAAATAGATTTGATTGTGAGGCCTTTTAGGAACAACCCCACATGTCAACTCTCCTCCCATCCACTGTCATTGCTATTAGAGTGCTTATTCCAGAAAGATTTCTACAAAAATGTTGTATGATGGATTGTTATAGAATATTTGGCAGAATTAGACAAGGCGGTTGTTTTCATTTAAAAATTAGGCACAATTTAAGAATATGGGTTTATGTGTCAAGATGACAAAGGAAAAACTTATGATTACTAATATGGTTAACAATTTGAGTATATCTAATGTCCAGAAAAACCCAACCAAACAACTAAGGAAACAAAAACCAATCATCTAGGCCTACTTGTACAGAATTTTTCTTATTGGATCATGGAAGTGAGAAAATAAACCCTGAATCTTGGCCACACATTCTGTTGGCAGTCCATCAAAAAATAACACAGAAAGAGGAAACTTTTGCTTTGTGTCTGCTTATTTTTATTCTTGCTAGAAAGTTAATTATTCCTGTTGCTGAGTCATTTCTTCACTGGACTACTTCTTCAGGATTATGATGTAGACTAAAGACCAACTAAGATATCCAGCCTCATATACTGAAAATCTGCTAAAATCTTGCTCTTTCCTTTGAAAGACAGCGATTATTGAACTAGCAGGATAACAGCCTGAAACCACTCTAAGAAATGTCCCATAATATATACTCATTCAGTGAGTTGTATTCATTTCCTTTAAAGAATCTAGCTAATACAGCCTTGTTTAAAACAATTGCTGCAAAATAATTTGAAATGAAACCTAGAACAGTTCATTATTTAGCATTGCAAATAAATATTGTTCTAAACTTGTCTAAATGCATAGTAACTCTTCTTGATGGTGTTGACTACCTATGGAGAACTCTTCTACTTCTTGTAGACTTAAGTAAAATGAGTTAATACATGTCGAAACTGAAAAATCATGTATATTCTGGTATTTCCATTACTTGGAAAGAAGAACTAGGAGGAGTTTAATTGAGAACAGGACTACATGAGACTCTGCCTCAACAAGAAAAATCAAGCAAACAAAAAAGCCTAATACCTTAATTCAATATCATCACTTCTAAAAGCACTGTTCATCCCACTTTTATAAAACTACCACCCTGATTGTATATTTTTATACATGTTTATAAGAATGTTTACTCTGGTAGTCAGAGATAAGTGAATGTCACAGAATTTTTATCTTTGTAGAAGTTTTTTTAAAAAAAATTTGTATATGGAAAAACAAAATAAAACAAAATCTAAAACTAGAAAATTTTGAGTGGTGCTAGAGATTGTTTCTGATATTTTAGAAAGGCAATTTCAGGTGTAAAGATGTCTGGGACACTATAGAAAAACAATCCCCTCTTTTTGATCCAGTCATCACCTTGGTTAGGAAAATTCTTTCTATCATTCTTTCATAGTTAATTTTCTTATGTTAAATATCTGTAGGAGAATGATACAGGCTTAGTGGAACAGAGGATGTGTAGCTGTTTAAGCAGGTATAAAAGAGGACAAAGCTGAGTTTATGGTGACCAAGTGCTTTCAGATCTACAAGTGAAGTTGTTCTGAATTCTGACATTCATGGGATGCTGGGAGCCAAGACCCCTTTCTGCCTGAGAGCAAATGTCAGTTAAGTAAATAGCCTGAGTTAAGGAATACTTTATTTATTGCCCTTCTGCCAGGGAGAAAATATTAATCAGATAAGCAACTCAAGCTGAGAAATGTTTTAATTGCCTTCTTGCTTGTGAGAAAATATTTAGATAAGTAATTTGGGCTAGGAATTCTTGTGAGCTTAGAGAACTTTGCAATTATGGGATGACCCTCGAACCTGACTGTCACATGACCCTCCTGCCTGCTTGCCTTTATAAAAACACCATGAATAATAAAAATTTAAGCACTTGATCAGACATTCAGACAGGTGCTTCTTCCTTGTATCTCTTGTCTCTTCATTCTTTTGCCCCCTTCCCTAGGGTCTCTTCGAATCCCCGTGGGCTGGGGCATGTTGGTGCCCAATGTGGGGCCCTTTGGGTGGGGGTCCAATTGAATGTTGCTCTACAGGGACTCGGAAGGGGGCACGGAACAATGTGGTGCCGAAAACCCGGGAACTTCAAGGTGCCGTGAAGACCCCCCCCCAAGACTCGGGGCGGGTTAAAAGACTACAGGATCGAGGTACGTCTCTGAGAGGTATGTTTGGGGTGGAAGCCTTGGTTGCAAGCGGCTTTTCACTCATTGCCACCGCTGCACTAGTTGGCCTCTTGCTTGCGTTGCTCTTGCTTTTAACTTATTTGTGTTGTGAGGATCCAGCTTGCAGCACAGCTATTAATGCAAGTCAAGAGGTTTTAGAAGAGGTCCACCTCAGGGTATCAGAACAGAGAGTGTTAGCTGGCATCAGGCCAAGGAGACTGGGGAAAAAGATCAGGCCAAGGAGACTGGGGAAAAAGATCAGGCCAAGGAGCCTGGAAAGGGGAAGCAGGCAAAAAAGCCTGGGCAGCAGAGACAGGCCAAGGAGCTTGGTCAAAGAAAAGAATACTCAAAAGGAACAGGGGCCACTGCAGGGCCTATTAAGGTTAAGGACCCTTCACTGGCTGGTGAAGAGAAAGTGGAGGTCAAAAGGACCCCCCTTTACCCCATTAAGGAGCGTGCCGCCATAGACCTTAGCAGCTCCGAGGAAGACCTAATGCAAGGAGAGGAAGAGAGCTTAGAGCAGGAGGCAGCCGGCTATGCAAAAAATAACCGTTCTGAGATAAGACTAAGAAAGACCTTGAGTCCCTCGGCCCAGCCCTTGCCTCCAGCCTATACCCCGGGCAGTGCCTCTAATTCATTTCTCAGCCCAGGAGATCGGAGACAGCTACAGCTGGCATTTCTGGTCTTTGAAGTGGCAGAAGGAGCACGTGTTCATGCCCCAGTAGAGTATAGGCAGGTCAAAGAATTAGCTGAGGCAGTATGTGCATATGGAATTGGGGCTAATTTTACCATATCCCAAGTAGAGAGGTTAAGTGCAGCTGCTATGATGCCAGGAGACTGGCAGGACACAGTGAAGGCGGTACTTAACAATATGGGCCAATACCTAGAGTGGAAGGCCTTGTGGCACAAGGCACTGCAAGCATAAGCCAGGATTAATGCAAACACTGAGGGTCAACAATTATGGACTTTTGACATGTTGGCTGGAGTTGGCGTACATGAGAACGAACAGACCACTCATCCCTGGCAGGTATACGCACAAATAGCGACAGCTGCTGTTAAGGCCTGGAAGTCTCTCCCCAGGCGAGAAGGGAGTAATCTTTATTTGTCCAAAATAACTCAGGGGACCAGTGAGTCCTTCTCTGACTTTGTGGTCCGTATGACTGAGCTGGCAGAATTTTGGGGATTTCAGATCCCAAAAATTTCAGAAATTGGCTCCGTTTCGGGACAGTTATCTATCCAGAATAGATAATTCCTCAGAAATTGGAGATTTATAGAGACCATTTACATACTTTGAATGATTTTCAGAAATTATTAGGTGATATAAATTGGTTAAGACCATTTTTAAAAATTCCCTCGGCTGAACTGAAACCTTTATTTCATATTTTGGAAGGGGATGCTCATATTTCCTCACCGAGGGCCTTAACACCGGCTGTGAGCCGTGCTCTACAAGTAGTAGAAAATGCTTTACAAGATGCCCAGTTGAAATGCATAGATGAAACCAAAACCTTTGACTTATGTGTTTTTAAAACTAGACACTTACCAACTGCTGTGTTATGGCAGGAGGGGCCTTTGTTATGGATTCATCCCAATGCTTCTCCCGCAAAGATTATTGAAAGGTATCCAAATTCAGTTGCTCAGCTTGCCCTTCGTGGACTAAAAGCAGCCATTACCCATTTTGGAAGGGAGCCTAAGGTTTTGATAGTGCCTTATACTGCCCATCAAGTCCAAATATTAAAGGCGACCTCTGATGTTTGGGCAGTGTTGGTTACTTCCTTCAATGGTCAAGTAGATAATCATTATCCTAAGCATCCCATCTTACAATTTGCCTTAACTCAAGCTATCCTATTTCCACATATTGTGTCTCAGGAGCCACTCCCAGATGAAATGGTAGTTTATACGGATGTGTTTAAAACAGGAGTGGGTGCCTATGTGGTTAATGATAAGGTTACATCCAAAAAATACCATGAAACCTCACCTCAAATTGTGGAATGCTTAGTGGTGTCAGAGGTTCTGGAAATCTTTCCAGGTCCCTTAAATATTGTTTCAGATTCCTTCTATGTGGTTAATGCAGTGAAAGCATTAGAAGTTGCTGGGTTAAGGAGGCTAGAGATATCGTGACTCAATGCCAAAACTGCTGTCAATTCCTACCTGTTCCCCATACTGGAATTAACCCTCGGGGAATTAGGCCATTACAGATCTGGTAAATGGATGTTACTCACATCCCATCCTTTGGCAAATTACAATATTTTCATGTCTCCATTGATACCTGTTCTGGAGTTATGTCCGCCTCTCCATTGACCGGAGAAAAGGCGGCCCATGGTATTCAACATTGCCTCGAGGCTTGGAGTGCCTGGGGAAAGCCTATAATCCTTAAAACTGACAATGGACCAGTCTACACTTCTCAAAAATTTCAACAATTTTGTCGCCAAATGGAGGTGACACACCTGACGGGTCTTCCTTACAACCCTCAGGGACAGGGCATCATTGAGCATGCTCATCGTACCCTTAAAACTTATTTGATAAGACAAAAAGGAGAAGTTGAGGAAGCTCTGCCCACGGTGCCACGGGTTACTGTTTCTCTGGCACTTTTTACTCTCAACCTTTTGAATTTGGACAGTCAGGGCAACACGGCGGCAGATCGCCATTGCCTGGAACCAACTAGGCCAAAAGAAATGATAAAATGGAAAGATGTTTTTACTGGTCAATGTAAAGGCCCGGATCCTATTTTAATAAGATCCAGGGGAGCGGTTTGTGTTTTTCCACAGAAAGAAGACAACCCATTTTGGCTGCCAGAGTGACTGACGCGGCGACTCACTGTTCCTGAAAATGACCCCCCCAAAGGATTCATCTGAAGACGCTCTCAGTTCTCACTTGGACTCTCCTAAATTGGGTTCCTAGTATATATAGTGAATTTAGATGGCTATCTTATCTGCTTTTCCAAAACCTATGCCCTTGTCTTCTTAAAAGGCACCGCTTCTGCTAAACAGAATTTCACCTTACCCTTAACTGTAATGCCTCACTTCAGTTTGTGTGTATCCTCCATTTCTTTTCATCCTATCCAACAACCCCTTTAATACTTCTACCTATGTAACTTGCTTTATGTCCCAGTGCTGGTCTGCTCTTGTCTATAAGCAGGCCCTAATAGCCAGTATACCACTTGGATCCCTATCCCCGTTCAGACGTCTGGGACCTTGACCTTATTTCGACAGAAGAGAGATTTTGATATAACTCCAGCCATTATCACTGCTATTACCATCTCTGCAGCTGCAGCTGTGACAGCCGGCATAGCCTTGGCTAATCAAGTTACAGCAGCTACTGTTGTTAATCAAATTTCAGAAAAGACTTCTGAGGCTTTGACCACTCTATAGGAAGTGGATGAACGCTTGGCGTCAGACATTCTGTTGGTCAATCAGAGAGTTGATTTGCTCCAAGCCCATGTGAAACAACTCACAGATGTGGTTCAGATGAGCTGCGTGTCAGCAACGCCACATCTATGTATTACACTTCTGAGATTTATGAATGATACATTTATTCAAAGCCATAATCTTTCTGCTTATTTACAAGGGAATTGGACTGGGGAGCTGGACCAGATGCAGCAGCAATTGCTGATCCGGATCTTGAGCCTTGATGGAACAGGAGTGGATCCTGTTGCTCTTGGCGATTTTACTTCTTGAATTTCTTCTGCCTTTTCTTTCTTTCTTAAAGGGTGGGGATAGGCCTGTTTGGTGCAGCCCTATGTTGTGGATTGGTGTTCATGTTATGGTTGGTCTGCAAGCTCTGAGCCCAACAAAAACATGACAAGGCCGTTATTGCCCAAGCACTTGTAGCCTTGGAGCAAGGATCTTCCCCTGAAATTTGGCTATCTATGCTAAGAAAGTAACTGATGACTGAGACCCCTCAGTTGATGCACCCCAAGGGTTCAGCCCATTGCACTGGGTCGATGAGTGGTCTAAGTCTAGCCAGCCCTTGCCTGAATAACTGTGGTACCTAAATATTTAGAGGTGTTTGCGAGTGGGTACTCGACAGGGAATGTTCCACGAGTGTGGATAGATTTCCCAAAAGTATGCCTGATTGCACAAAGGTTTGATGCCAAGAAACCTCCTCCCCTGGTGGCGCACCAGGGTAGAGGCTCCCTTTCCCCATCAAAAGGCATCGAGATGGGTATGGGAAGTATTACTCATTGCACGATGACAAGAGAAGAAACACATTATAATATCTCATTTTGCACAGGGGATCAGGCCTCTGCTTTCCCTCACTGAGTTGGTGTCGTGCTTGATAGGCAAAAGGCTGTTCCATCTTAATAAAATTGAAAGGGGGAGATGTTAGGAGCTGCGGCGAGCAGTGACAACATTCGCCATTACAAGATGGCGCGGGCATCCGGTGCTCCCACAAGTAAACTACTAAATTGAGCAGGTGCAAGTGGTGAAAGCACCCCAAGCCACTGCCCATCCCGGGGTGTAATATGGGATGATGAGTGAACAGCCAATCAGAAGTGAACACGCCACTCTAGGGTGTATATAAGCAGTGCCTTTTCTGGGCTTGGTGTCTTCTGCTTCAGCTGATACAAGAATAAAGCCTCGCTGTAGTAACTACCCGAACACTGCCTCAGGTGTCTCTTTCGTGGGCGAAGGGGACTCGAAAATGGGTGCGGAACATTTTGGGAGTAAAATGAGTATATGCGCCTTCCAGTCTGAGCCAGTACCCTGAGCAGACCTTATGCACTACCTCAGTACCCAGTCCCACAACATCCAGAAGAAGCTCAACTCCCAGATACTCTAACACACCCAGGAATAGTAGGATCTCAAGAGCTTGGTCACACCCGGAATTCAGAATCTCAGAGGCAGTTTGACTCCCCAGAGCTCTGAAACACCCAAAATCTCAGGATTACAGGATTTCAGAATCACAAGATCAAAGAGATAGCTAGACTCTAAGGAGTTCTGAAACAACCAGAAACACAGGAGTGACAGGCTCCAGTCAGAAACAGCAAGGGTGCTTAGCACTAGAGATAACCTGATGGCAAGAGGCAAGCATAAGAACATAAGCAACAGAAACTAAACTTTCATGGCATTATTAGAACCCAGTTGTCCCATCATAGCAAGTCCTGGATGCACAATCACAACAGAAATGCAAGATTCAGATCTAAAATCATATCGTATGATGATAATAGAGGACTTAAAGAAGAACATAAATAACTCCTTAAAAAATACAGGAGAACATAGGTAAACAGGAAGAAGCCCTTAAAAAGAAAACACAAAAATCCCTTAAAGAATTATAGGAAAATGAAACAAAAGGAGAAGGAATTGAAAAAGAACATCCAGGATTTAAAAGTGGTAATGAAAACAATGAGGAAAACACAAAGGGAGACAACCCTGAAGACAGAAAAACTCGGAAAGATATCAGTAGATATAGATTCAAGCATCACCAACAGAATACAAAAGATAGAAGAGAGAATTACAGGTACAGAAAATACCATAAAAATATAGACAAAATTCAAATAATATGGAAAAAGTAAAAGCTCCTAACATAAAACATCCAGGAAATCAAGGACACAATGGAAAATAAAAACCAAGGATAGTAGGTAGGAAAGAGAGTGAAGATTCCCATCTTAAAGGGCCAGTAAATATCTTCTAACAAAATTAAACAAGAAAACTTCCCTAACCTAAAGAAAGTGATGACCATGAATATACAAGAAGCCTACAGTAGTACAAATAGACTTTTCAAGAAGATAAATTTCTACTTAAAGAAAAATTTCACAAAATATTGAAAACACCAAATTCACAAAAACAGAGGAAAAATATTAAAAACACTTAAGAAAAAAAGGCCAAGTAACAAATTAATGCAGACCTATCAAAATTACACCAGACTTCTAACAAGAAACCATAAAAGCCAGATGATCCTGAGAAATGTCATATAAAACCTAAAAGAGCACAAATGCCACCCCAGGGTAGTATACCCAGAAAAATTATTGATTACCATAGATAGAGAAACCAAGATATTCCATGACAAAACCAAATTTACAGAATATCTTTCCACAAGTCCATCACTTCAAAGGATAATAGAAGGAAAACCCCTACACGAAGAGGGAAACTACACCCTAGACAAAGCAAGAAACTAACCTTCTTTCAAAAAACCAGAAAGAAGATAGCCATACAAGGATAATTCCACCTCTAACAACAAAAATAACAGGAAGAAACAACCACTTTTCCTTAATATCTCTTAAAATCATCATACTCAATTCCCCAATAAAACAACATAGACTAACGACTGGATATATAACAGAAACCAGAATGTTGCTGCCTACAGGAAATAAACAAAAACAAAGACAGATACTACCACAGAGTAAAAGACTGGAAAAAAATTCCAAGCAAGTGGTCCCAAGAAACATTCTGGAGTAGCCATTCTAATATTGAATAAAATCGACTTTCAACCAAAAGTTATTGAAAAAGATAAGGGCACTTCAAAATTGTCAGAGGAAAAATCTACAAGATGAACTCTAAATTCGGAACGTCTCTACACATAATGCAAGGGCATCTACTTTCATAAAAGAAATTTTATTGAAGCCCAAGCACACATTGCAACTCACACAGTAATAGTGGTAGACTTCAAAACCCCACTCTCAGCATTGGACATGTTTAGTTCTTCTTCATGGAAAGAAGAACTAAACAGAAACACAGTGAAACTAACAGAAGTTATGAATCAAATGGATTTAAATAATATCTACAGAACATGTAATCCTGAAATAAAATAATGAACCTTATTCTCAGAACCTCGTGGTACCTTCTCTAAAATTGACCATATACTCTGTCACCAAACAGTCCTCAACAGATACAAAAATACTGAAATAATCCCATCCATCCTATCATATGAACAGAGACTAAGGCTGGTCTTCAATAACAACATAAACAACAGAAATCCCATGTACACATAGAAGATGAACAATTCTCCACTGAATAATAGCTTGATCAAGGAAGAAATAAAGAAAGTAACTAAAGGCTGTAGAATTTAATGAAAATGAAGGCACATCTTACCTAACTTATATGATGCAATGAAAGCAGTACTGACAGAAAAACTTATAGCTCTAGGTACCTCCCAAAAGAAACTGGAGAGAGTACACATTAGCAGCTTTACAGCATACAGCATATGAAAGGTCTATAACAAAAAGAAGCAAATATACCCAAGAATAGTTGATGACAGGAAATAATCAAAGGGCTGAAATCAACTAAATAGAAAATAAAAGAACTATACAAATAATCAACAAAACCAAATGTTGGTTCCTTGAGAAAATAAACAAAATAGATAAACCCTTTGCCAGACTAAAAAGAGAGCACAGAGACAATATCCAAATTAATAAAATCAGAAAAGAAAAGGGAGACTTAACAAAAAATGAAGAAATTAAAAAAAATTCTCAATGCCAGGGCATTGGGAAAGACATGCTGATGCTGGGTTAAAAATGATGCTGACATGTAAGCTTGCTCTGTGGCCTGACAATGGGTAAAAGGAAGCTGTCTTCTACATGTATTTCTGACCAACCATTGCTTACCTACACCCCTGATGGGACAAACTGCCTTGCCTCAAGATTTTAGACATTATAGAACAGAGAATCAAAAAGAGAAGTTATAATGACTCTTATATATTTCTTCAATGTGACCAGATGTTGTGACTCAATCATGTACTGGTCTAGAAACTAACCCAATATTGGAAATAACAGTCTTCACTTGGAAGTCTGGTTCTGAACATTTTCAGAGAGACGTATTTGGTTAGCTGCAGTTCTTTATGATGTTATGTTAGCAAGAGACAAATTTGGGGCAGGATCTGTATGTCAAACAGGTGTTAGAACATGTGTTAAGGCTCTTTCAATTGTCAAGTTAAAATAAATTTTGTTTCTTCTACAGTATTTAATGAAAGTTGCATGATGGTACACTTTCTAATTGTGTTAGTGTATTGAAATTTGGCATGCCAGTTATGGAGATCTATCAACCAGCTTTTGTTTTATTTTCCTGAGTATCACAGAAACTTGGTGTTCTGAAAACAAAAGCTTGCAAGTACTGGAAGAAGTGAGTCAGATTTTAAGCAGAAGCAAGAGGGTAGTGGGTTTGATTATTGCTGGTATAACAGATTTAATTATATTAATTGCTAGCACCACTGCTTCTGCAATTACTTTGACACAAAAAGTTAAGACAGCTACTTTTGTTAATAATTTAACAAAAAATGTTACTAATGTGTTGAATATACAAGAGGATTTAGATAGGCATTTGGAAGAATGGATTGATGCTCTTTATTCTATTCAAATTTTTGGAACAATGTTCAGAGTTTAAGACTAAGGAAATATCTCAAGTGTTATGCCAAATATAATTGGATTCATTTTAGTTCTAATGTTTATTATGATGGTCATTATATTTAGCAAAATGTTTAAAGACACTTGTAGTGTATTTGGCATAATTCTAACACCTCTCTGCATGTTTTAAATTCGCACTGTGAGCTTATGAATTTAAAGAATGCTGCTCTGGTGAGCATTGATGCGGTAGATGCTCCTGATAAAATTACCCATTTTCTGAGGTCAGTATTTCTATTTTGGTCAAGCTTCAAGTATGGCATACATAGCTTGATCATGTTACCCTTTTTGTTCTGGGAATACTTTTATTCCTGCCCATTATGTTAAAGCATGTCTTTAACAACATCAACATGTTGGCAGCTGAAGGATATGGCTTGAACCTGAAAAATGGACCCCCGGACAGAGTTATTAAATTAACAGGCTGGCAAGCCAAGGATGGGTAAGATTCTGTACAAAGCCTTACCAACCTAAGACAGAAGCCCATTCTTTTTGATAATGCATATTCCATGATGGGTATGTATGGGGAGCCAACAGAAAGCAGCTATCATCCTTGCAACCATCTTGAGCCATAAACCCTGACAAGAGACTTGTTTACAATAGCCTACAACAGCTCAGCACACTCTCATAACATCTTGTTTTAGATACCCAGGATATTCCCTTGGGTGTATGAGACTTAAAGGTGTGCTTTAGAGCTGAGACTTAAAGGTGTAACTTAGAGGTGTAATATAAAATTTTGCCTTAGAAGTGAGACATATAAAAGGAGAGAGGCAGACAGAAGAAATTATTAGACATTTGTACTCAAGATTTATAACTTGGAAGAAAATTTGGAGCTGGAAACTTGTAACTGGGAAATTAGAAATAGGATTAGGACTTGAGACTTGGTACTAGGAACTAGGGACTTGGAGAGAAGAAGAGAGACTGAAGAATAAACAGGATTGAATCACACTCTGTTTGGTCTCCATTCCTTGCATCTGTCCTCACTCTCTCTCTTGCTGAACCCTGACCCATGGAGCAGAGCATCCTGTGGCAGAGCAGTTCGCAACATTTTAGCCCAAAAGGCTTTTGGCAGGGCAGGTTCCAACTTTAACAGAGCGGTCCTCCACATTTTGGCCCCCAAGTGTGGGGCAGGGTAGTCTGCAACAGGTATAGAAGGGATTCTTGGCAGAATGACTTTAGAAAATCTCATTCATATTTATGAAATAAAAAATTGGGAGAGGCAGAGAGCTTTTGGGTCTGCTTGGCACAAATCTGACATGGGCCAAGAAAAGGAAATGGGCTACTTGGCAGAAATATGACATTGGCCAAGGTCAAGGAAGTGGGCTTCAGGCAAGAATTTGACTTTAGGCTAGAACAAAGAAGATATTTCAGGCAGGAATCTAAATATTAGGCTAGAACAAGGAAGTAGGCTTCAGACATGAAAATGACTTTGGGATAGAAAAGGAAAGTTGGCTCAGATATTTTGGTCATCCTGATAAGCCCTTAGAAACAGTGATGATGGGAATATTCAAGGAATTTTGTTTATTGCTGTGGTTGCTCTTTTACTATTTGTGTTTATTGTCTTCCTTATTCCTTGACTATTTGCATCTATTGTATTGCTAGTTCCTCAACTAGAAGGGACCTTAATACTTGAATGTAATTAAAATTGTATAAAAGCAAAAAATACAAAGTGGGATGGGATATTGGAGTTTTAAGGAAGGGCAATGAGGAAAGGGGATGACATATAAAACATAAATAAATAAAATATCCAATAAAAATAAAAGGAAATAAAAACAATGTATTCATGAAATTCTTCAGCAAATGGATGGATGTTGAAAATATTATCCTAAGTGAGATAACCCAGGCCCAGAAGAACACACATGATATACACTCACTGATAAGTGGATATTATCCCAAATGCTTGGAATACCCAAAATACAATACACAGACCACATGAAGCTCAAGAAAAAGGAAGACTAAAGTGGATGCTTCCATCTTTCTTAAAAAGGGGAAGAAAATACTCATGGTATCAAACATGTAGACCAATTATGGAACAAAATCTGAAGGAAGGGCCATCTGAAGACTGTTTCACCTGGGGATCTATCCCATATACCTTATTCAAAAATTGTTGTGTGTGGGGAGCCGACAGAAGGCAGATATCATCTTTGCAGTCATCTTGAGCCATATACCCTGACAAGAGATTTGATTACATCAGCCTACAACAGCTGAGCACACTCTGATAACACCTTGCTTTAGATACCCAGGATTTTCTCTTGGGTGTGTGAGACTTAAAGGTGTGTGACTTAAGGGTGTGACTTAGAGATCAGATTTAGAGACAAGACCTAAGGGCATGATTAAAGGCGTGACTTAGAGGCGTGGCTTAGAAATGAGACATATAAAAGGTGAGAGGCAGACAGGAGAGTTCAGATCAATTTGGAGTAACAGAGATTCAGACACTAGGAATAGGAGTAGACATTAGATACTTGGACAGAGTACAACTTGGAACTAGGAATTAGGTTAAAGAGTACAACTTCTAGTAAAACTTGGAGTTAGTTATTAGTTATTAGGCATTTAGCCCTTGGAAGAAATAACTTGGAACTTGGAAGCAATAGGGACTAAGAACTAGGGACTAGGAACTCAAAACTAGAGACTTGGAGAGAAGAAGAGAGACTGAGGAATAAACAGGATTGAATCACACTCTGCCTTGTCGCCATTCCTCACATCCGTCCTCACTCTCTCTTGCCTAACCCCGACCTCGTGGAACAGAGCTGCTTGGGACAGTGCAGGACAATTGAGCCCCCAAGGCTTTTGGCAGTGTGGTTTCCAAAACTGACAGAATGGTCCGAGACACTTGGGCCTCCAAATGTGGGGCAGCTCGGGCCACAACAATTGTGTATGCCAAGAAGGGCATTGCTAAAAGGAGAATGATATACCTGTCTCCTGAGAGGCTCTGTAAGAGCCTGACAAATACAGAGGCAGATGCTTGCAGCCAACAATTGGGCTGAGCCCAGGGTCCCCAATGGAGTAGTCAGAGAAAGGACTGAAAAGAACAATAATACCAACCAACAAGATCCCACAGAGTTCCCAGGGACTAAACCACCAACCACCAACCAAGAAATACACAGGTAGGGACCCATGGCTCCAGGTACATATGTAGCAGAGGATGGTCTTGTCAGGCATTTCTAGCAGGAGTGGCCCTTGGTCTTTTGAAGCATTGGTGCTCCAGTGTAGGGAAATATATGGGTGAGAAAGCTTGAGTGAGCATGTGTGGGAACACCCTCATAGAAGCATGAGCAGGGGAATGGGATAGGGAGTTTCAAGGGGGAAATGTGGAAGGGAATAACATTTGAAATGTACATAAAGAAGACATCCAAAACAAAAATTTTAAAAAGGTGAGAAAAAACCATGTACACATAAATATATCAAAAACATACCTATAATCTCTTTGCTACATTAGTCAATAAATAATTTTTCATAGTTCTTTCATTTACCAGGTTGGAACAATTCATTTATTTTTAAATTATTATTTTTGTTATGGTCTCCAAGGATGAGTCTTAGGAAGTGTTTGTTGTTTCAATTTGGGGAAATCTTCAGAATCATTATTTTGAGAATTTGGGGTGGGTTTTGTACTATGAGGACCATCTTTTTTCCCAGCACTCTTAGGTGATTCCATGGTTATCTTGTAAAGACAGGTGTTCTTAAGACTCTCCAGTAGAGGGTCATAATTTCTGATAGCTGAAAGATAGTACTTCTCAAGATCAAGGATATGGTCAATTGCTTCCTGAACATTGTCAAGGAGTCCAATCACAGTGACATTAGTGTTCCAGGATCCTTTTGGTGGTAACCGGATGTCTACCTGGAATTGTTGGTTAATTTTATTGATTAGTTTTCCACCAAATCCAAAAATATTGTCACGTACCTGGTGGTTTATTGGGATTTCCCTAGAAACCGTTTTTTCTATCTTATGTAACATTCTCATTATTGCATCTTTAGCAGATAAAGTATTCTTCTTATAGCCAGTAATTGTGATTTGGTCTTGTATCTCACGGTTTGCTTTTTTTTGGAAATTGGATATTAACATCATGATCTTTGCAAATCTGAGCAATAAACAATCCCTTATGACCCGTAATCATGGAATGGTATTTTGCATCTAGAGTAAACATTAGCTTAAAGTTTCTTAGTGCTCGCTCTTCTATTTCTGTTTCTAAATCATTAATTTGCTTTTCTAATTTAATCTTGGTTTGCTTGACCTTTGCAGCAAGACCCATTATGTATACAATATCAAAATTGCCCGCATGTTGTGACACCTGCATATGAACATCAAATTCACTCATTATCTTCTTTATTCCACTTCCATTGTGACCAATGATGTAAGGGTGTAGGTGAGAGGGCACCTGGACTTCAGCAGTGAAAGGAATTAGATACTCAAGGGCATTCATGGCTGCTTTGCAATTTTCCATTTGACCTGAAATAAGTATGGTTTTATTTTTTCTTTGGTTACTAAAAACAAGTTGTTTAGTGCTCTTTCCCCACTTTTCTTTCTCAGTTTCCTGAGACACTGGATGCACATACATAGTTGGCTTTTCTTTGTCTGGAAATGCAAGTTGAACTTGGAAATCTCTAGCAATTTGCTGAACTTTGGAACACAGTGGTCCCATGAAAAATGTATAGAACTTTTGAGGAATAACATACTGTGTTGTGACATGGGATCCTAGGGGCTCGAAAATCTGTTGGATGTGTTTCTTTGCTGCTTCAACACAAGCTTTTTCGCCTTTCATTGTAACTCTAATGCTCTGTTTTCCTTCATATGTGAAGTTAATCATCATACCAGCATAGACTTCAGTCATTTCTCGTATAAGCTGCTCCCTTCTCATGATAAAATAATGGTGAAACTTGCGATTTATCAGTATGCTGTCCTCCACCACATACTCTAAGTCTTTCAACAAAAGATCTAGTACTTTTTGTACTTCTTTAACAGCTTCCTCTTTCCCTATGATCGTTACTAAATCCTGATTTTTACTTTTAAGACTAGGGAAAACAGCACGTGCCCCCAGTTTTACACATGTATCGGGAAGATTGCCACCATTCTTATTCTTGAGAAATCGATGATATTTTGACTTGACAGGGACAGCTACAGAGTAATTCTTGGCTTTCTCTTCCTCCATTAGTTGAAGAAACTTTTTCTTTACCTTTACAATATTTTCTGAAGGGCCCCTAATAACAACTTTTTGAAGATTTGATTTTCTTTTTGAAAAATAAATATTGAATCTTCCACATTCTTTCATCATTGTGTCAATCAAATTCTTCTTTGGACTGATAAGGGATCTATATAAACTAGAAGGAATAGAAAATTCAACTTGTATAGGTTTGATTGCAGCATTCTGCATTGTAAGAAACCAACTTCGAGATAACTCACAGTTTTCTGGTTTTCTGGTAACTGTACAATTCTGCAAATCCAAATTTGATAGAAAGTTATTACTCATGTTTGAATTTAAGGGCGTAACATGAGGCTCTATCAGTGAACACCTTTTTGGGTGCACAATGCAAGTTTTTTTCGATGTCATTGTTGAATTTCAAATAATTATCATCCAGATGTATTGCAGAGAAATTTTTTGTAGCCAATCTTGAAATCTCCTGTAGTTGCCTTTTTGCATATAATTCTAAGAAAAAATAAACACTTTAAATATACAGTCGTTCCTAAAAATTTTATAGATTTGAGATAATGAAATTATATTGTTATACTGTACCAATTTGGCAACAAATATATTTCTTTACCTACTGATATATTCTTAAGTGAGCAAAAGTTGCCCTCAAAATGTGAGGACTGTGAGGAAGCAGATACCTTTTTATCAAAAATTAAATCACTTTTTTATATTCTTTGATAGTCATAGAATGGCATTTCTTTTTCAAAATCCTGCTTTTTCACTTATTTTCTAGTGTCAGATATTGATTAAAAATCACATATGAAAAACCTGCAATTACCTAGTTGCTTTTTAATTGCAAAATAGAAAATAGGACTGATAGTATCAAACCTGCATTCGTAGCATCTGGCATTCTCCAAATAAACTTTGTGTTGGGGAAGTCAGAAAACAATAGTAATCAAAATCAATGAAAGGGTAATTTTAATAATAACAATGAGATAATTAGTTACCTTCATCTAGGTAATTTCTAGAGCTAATCGGTTACAAACCAATTTTCCTAGTTGTACTAAAATATAATCATCATCAATAAATTGATCCATACATGAAAGTCATATTACATCTAGAGTGTGTCAGTATCAGTCTAGTCCTTCAATTAACAAACAATACTTTTTATTTGAAATAAAAAGAGATGCTGTATTTACCAGGGTCTACATTTTTAACAGTTTAATTAAAGAATAACCCAGAAAATTCACACATTTCAAATCTGCAGTCCATAGATAATAATAAATTCAAAATTCTGGACAAATTTTACAACTCATGTTTATAATATTTCCATAATCTCACACATGTGACCATCATTCACAGGTAACTTTCATTTCTTCCATCACATATAGACAACAGAATTTTAGTTTCGATCTCTATGAATGTCTTACCTAAGAATTCATAAAAATAGTATCATATATCATGTAGTCTGTTGAATTTTAAGTCATTAGCTTCTTATTATTTTGAGGCTTATCCACACTAAAGTACAAAAAATATATTATTTTGTGGTATTGAATAAGACCTTTCTATTTAATAGGTACTTTAATTACTGTACTGACTCAATTAGCTTTCTTTATTCTACTACCAAGAGTAGAATTCTACAAACAAGTATTACTTCTTGTCATAGAGCTATATTTCCTTTTATTGTTCCTAATGTATTATAATTTAGATCCATACCTTTAAGATTCACAACTTTGAGTATTATATGACATTAAATAATTTCTTAAGAATACCTTCAAACTGCTGAGTTGCAATTTTTATATGCACTAGTTGATTATCACCACTTTCACACATCATAGTCAAATTGACCTTTCATTACATCCCTAGATTTTTCTCTTCTTGGATTAGTCTCTAATTTTTCATATGATATTTAATTTTGATATAGCTTACTAAGCACTTGGTGTCATCTTTTAGCTCTCCAGCCCTCATGTCATTTCATGTACCACATATAAAATGAGAGAATTACTATCAGTCTATGAACTTTTCTTTATACTTTATGATCTGAATTCCTAACATAAGCCAATACATCATCAAAGTAACAAACACTGAATGAAGCATAGTGCCCCAGCATTCTCTGGTCTATATTCTAAGAAGGAGAAAATATATTTTCCTTAAGTAGAATTAAATGTACATTTTCTTTAGCAATATCTAGTGGAATGTGATTGCAATTAAAACAAAGTAGAAACTCTTAAATAAAATTATATGAAATATCAAATAATTATTTTAACCTTGAAAAAGACTTATTATTACTTTCTTGTTCTCCACTTCAGTGATAACAGCTATTACCATTTTTTTTTTTAAGCAACACAATACACTACTGCTAATTTGGTCCAACTCTTCCTTGACTATTGTCCATACATTTGTCTTTCTGGACTTCAGTATATGATATGCCTATATCAGAATATTTTCAAGGATTTTTCCTCCAGTTTCTAGGTACTATTTTTCAGAACTCAACTCAAATGTCATCTCCAAAGAATGAATCTCTTGATTAGTATACATAAACTCCTAATTCTTATTTTTTTATTGTTTTTCTATTATCAATATTATTTAAGAGACATAAAGTCTTTATCTACTTACATCTTTCTCACAGACATTTATATCAAAAAGTTGGCTTACAAATTGTTGTATTTGAATACCCTGCTAGCCTTTGCAGTGCATTAAAACTACTGATAGTATACCTATCCAAATCTTAGATAACATAAAAAGAACCAATTCATGGGGAATTATAAGATAATATATGAATTATAAAATTAGTAAAACACATCACAGTCAGAATCTAAATGAGAAAATGGTATTGCCTGAGGAGCAGTGGGCTGTGAGAAGTAGCTGGGTGCTTGGTCGAGCATGAGCTTGGAATCCCAGGACCTAATTGGACAGCAGGAGTTCAGCTTTGTTTCCAGGCCCTGGTTCTTTCATTAAGCTTCAGCCCTCTAACAACCCCACCCACAGAGAGGTCTATGACCATCAGTCATGAGGAACAGTGCCTCAGGCTCTCCCACATGCAGATGAGGTATCTCTAAGCTCTCAGACCAAGCCAATAGGCATTATCTGCTGCCAGACCCTAACCCACCCTGAAAATGTATATAAGGGTTCTATTTAGGGGAAGAAAAGTGCTCATGAATCACCCTGGTGTCCCAGAGTTTCTGTCACAAGAGCTGTAACACTTGGGGAGAGACCTGCTCTCTTAGAACTGCCTGAAACATCAAGGTGCCTCTTTGCCAGCTACCTGGCTTCTTATCATCCCAGCCCAGGCCTGGAGCAGCTCAGCACAGAGAGACAGGTACAGAAGCTGGGAGTGACTGGTCAGCTACAGCAGCAGTAAGAGAGCAGAGGCAGAAGCAGGGGCAGACAATCTCCCCTCCCTGCTTGCACTCTGTGTCCTTTGGCCCAGACTTCCTGAATTAGGATGGGCCTGAGAACTACTGACAGTGGAGACACAGCCAGAGGCAGCACAGAGACAGTAGCAAACCCTCCCTGCTCTCACCCTGTCCCTAGCCTGGGACAGCCTCCAGAACAAGGGACCCACAATTGCCATTAAAAGAAAAATAACCCAGATTTTCCAATATTAAAGAAAGTATGTCTGAGTATCTATACTTTTACATCCTTCATCACATGAGCAAATAATAAAATGTAAAACCATATCCAGTGCTGACTTGAGCAATTCTTACTCTCAATTCCTGGACTTTGGTTATAGATTATGTAAATAATTTTTGAGATTATACACAGGTCATTGCTTCAACTCTTGAATTGGAATGGAAAGTTATATGTGCCACAGAAATTTTGACAATGTACCTCTAAGTTGAAAGTGTCATATTTTGGAGTTTATTGTAAATATATAATGAACCATGCATACTGTGGTGGTTTGCATATGCTTGGCCTAGGGAGTGGTATTATTAGGAAATATGGCCTTTTTGGTGTAGGTGTGGCCTTGCTGAAGTAAGTATATTACTGTAAAAATAAGATTTGATACTCTCTTCCTTGCAACATGGAGACCATCTTCTCTTGTTTGCTTTGGTAAAAGATGTAGACCTCTGAGTTCTTCCACCACCATACCTTCCTGGACACTGTCATGCTTACTGCCATGATAATAATAGATGGAAGCTCTGAACCTTTATGCCAGCCCCTAATAAATGTTGATATTTATAATAGTTGCCTTGGTCATGGTGTCTCTTCACAGCAACAAAAAAAATAAATAAACTTCTTTTTCTTTCTTTTATACTGATAAAAAACAAGTGCCAGGCTTTCTGCATGCCATAAAATCACTCTATTACTTGGTAATAGAAATAGTATAGAAATAGATAAAGCTACAAAGAACCAATAAAAATAGTTTATCTTTTGAAAAAAAATAAAGTGGATGTCCAAGTAACTTTCTTATTGTGATAAAACACCACAGCAAGAGAAAACTTTGAGAAGGAAAGGTTTGTTTTATCTTACAGTGCATACCACATTCATACCACTGAGTAGATACAGAATAGAAACTCAAGGCAAAAACCAGGATTCTTATTATCTTATGCATAAGCCAAGAAAAAACAATAATTACTGGTTTGGTGCCCATGTCTTACTAATCCTTTCATATAAAACTCAGGATCACTTGAACAACTTCCTCCTTTCAAGAGATCAGAACCACTAAGGTGAAATTTTTTATTTGATTGGACAATTAATATTGGTCTTAGGTTGCTGTGCTTAAGGAGAAATTAGCATCATTGAGGTCAAATATTTGGGTAAGTGTTTCAAAACATGGAAGCTAAGGTGCTGAGGGGACTAGAGGGTTAAATTACCCTGGGATTCAAACTATGTACTTTGCAGGAGTATCATAGTCAATTCTTTAGCCCCAACTGACATGTAGCACAGATTCTTAATTTAAAATATCAGATGGCAATACTACTTATAAAATAAAGATGTTGCAGCCTAGATATACTATGCTGAAGGCTTGTAAATAAATAGGGCTATTTATTAGTCCTGATAGTGAGAATTTACATAATTTTGTCTGATTACATTATCTTTCATCATTGTACACATACAGGTGCTAGAGCAGACTGGACATAGTAGGATATTTCTGTCCTCAAGATGGGAAATCCTTAGATCTGGATGGGCATAGTTAATTAGAATGAATATTTAAGGGCTATATCAGAACAGGAAATATAGACTGATGGCAAAGAATTGACTCTTATAGTGAACATCAGTTTATCAGTCATACAAAGGCATTTTCTCTATTTCATATTAATTTTTTTCCCATAAATATATGTGTGTGTATCAAGTTGAAAAAAAATCCAACAAAGAACAATTGGCAGATTATCAACTTGATACACAGACACACATCAATATTAAACTACACTTTCCTTTCATATTTATCTCCAAGATCTCACAGTAATTTGTAACAGTAATAGTCTTTAATATTAAAAGACCCAAAAACTCAACCTCTTTAAAATATCCAAAATCACTCTAAACACTACAGATTTCTCTAAATCTCCAAAGTGTGTTAACATTTGGGCTCCTTTAAAATCAACATACAATTTAAATACCTCCATATTAAAACAGGAAACAAGCACACAGTCACAGTCAAAAACAAAACAAAAGTTTAACAGTATAAAAAGTGAAGAATTATCCATGTTTTATTCACTTTTGATCTTCTGGTTTTCAAAGGACTTATGAAGCTCCATTTCTCCAGCTCTGCTATCCATAGCACACAGATCTTTTCTTTTAAGCTCACGGTGACTCCACTCCAACACCCATTTCTGCCCTAAGTAGTTATGTCTTTGTTGCAGTATCTCCAAAAATGTTCCACTGCAACTAGACTGGACCTTTGAGAGTAACCTACTGTAGACTCTCCATTGGGGTATTACCACTTCCAAGTGGTGCCAAGCCTCAACTTCTTTACAATACAGCTTTAGTCTAGGAGTGTCTACTGCAAATGAGGTTGCACCTTTACACAACTCAAAATCATAAGCACAAGGTTGGTACTACACACTGTGAACTAAATATTCATCATTCTTTAATCAAGGATTCACCTGTACAATCTTGCATACCAGTCAAAGTTACAGAAGCATTTAGATTTTATAAATTTGATTAACAAGAAAAAAAAAGCACAACTGATAAAGGTTTAGGCAAATTAACCAAAAGAGATAGCACCCAAATCAATGAAATCAGAAATAAAAGATGAGATAATTATAATGTAAAAAATAAATACATGAAATTCTATCAAACTCATAATGTCATGATTTAGAAACGGCAACTTATGAAACTGGGAAATTTGACAGATGTGTATAAATTTTTAAATGCATAGATATAGCAAATTTAAGATCAAGGAGCTCAACATATGAAAATTACTCATCTATGAAAAGAAATGAAATGATGGAAACTGTAGGAAAATGAATAGAACTGGAACAAAAATTATATTGAGTGAGATAACTCACTTCTAGAAAGACAAATCCGTATTATCTCTAACATGTAAATTTTAGCTTCAAGTCTTTTATGTATTTGACTTAGAGCATGAATGGAATTCAGAAAAGTAGAAATGGGTGTTGTGAGCAAGCAGAGATTCAGAGAAGTATAAAATTAGATTAAATATAAAATGAAATTAGAGAGGTGGAATACTGGGAATAGAAAATCTAAAGCAAGGAGGGGTCTGTGTATATAGGAAAAATTAGAGTATGAACAGGGTGAGGGTATAAAAAGCCACGTCAAAGCCTACTAACTTATAACCTAACTTATGAAAAATAAGTGGAAGGATTAAAAAACCTAACTGAAAGGAAACAAGAGATGTAATATCAAGTGATAAAGAATTAATACCTATAATTATGGTTGAGAGAGACCAGGTCTATTTAAAAAGAAATTTGACAAGAAATTTCAAAAAGTAACAATGGAAAGTTTCATATGAGGATCTATGTCCTCCAGAACCATGGTCTTCTGACTACCACTGTAGTGCTGGTCATAAAATCCAAACCCCTCCAGAGCAAGCCTCATATCAAAGCAGAAAAACAAAGAGGTAACCAAAGACAGAATTAAAATACTAGCAACAAACATTGTTTTGAAGAACAATGGTGCACAGTGGCTATGATGCAAAGAACCTACAAATGTGTATTCATCCCATGGAATACAACTATTGTCACACGTTTTATTTTCCTCACTTTTTCTTGTAAATCTATATTTTCTCTGAAGGAAACTATGAATTACTTGAAGTGCATGCTGAGCTGGGTAGAGGAGACAGAAAGCTTTCATATGAAAATTTCTGCTCCACAGTATTTATTCAGTCAGGAGCAATCATATGACAGCAGAAAGGACCACAAGGATGAAATTGACAGAACTGTATACCCCAAACCAGTACCACAAGTCATTTTATCAATAGCAGGTAAATACACTGTCAACAATGCTGATGTTATGGGCAACATAATATCTCCATATATCTAAATGGCTATGTGTTAATAGCTCTGTGTTCACAATAAAGTTAAATGAGAAACCAGTGGTAAGAAAATCAGGAAAATAGATATGCAGATAGTGTGTAATCTGATTTGAACTATATGTTGGGTAAAAGTAGTAAATTAGGAATGTTGAAACATAACAAAAGAAAACAATATCAAAACTACTGTAAATAGAATGAGGTTTCAGAATACTAATGTTGAACTAGTATAATGAAAGAATTAAAGGAAAGTGCAAAATTATCTAAACCTTCACCTTGTGAAAGTAGGAGGGCTGGTGAGGGGCAAGGAGAGATGAAAAAAAGGAAATAAAATATCTCAAAAATATCTTACAATTGAAAAATTTATATAAGTCTAAAATTCTTTTTTTTTCAATCAGCTTTGTTTAATATGCCTAAATCAGCTCAATGACTAGGCCACTGCCAAACTTTCACATTGCTATCCCCTCCCTGAAATATTCCTGAATTTTTGTTTACTAAAATCTTTTCCTCATCTTTTCTACCCCAGACCAAATTAGGAGAGGGGGACCTAGGGCCACTCTTCCCCAGTTATTACATGGCTGCTACTCTGTCTTCAGTAGCTCTCAAACCTGCATCCTATTCCCTTCCTGGCATGGCAATCCTTACTCCTTCTTCAGGTCCCTTGCCAGCAAATCTTACAGTCACACCTCTTTTTCTCATTTTCAATCATTGGCCGCTGGCAATTTAATTTACCAATAAGAACCAGCTAGAAACAGGAATACTCAGTTTCTCAAGTGCTGGATGCTTGCACAATTTGGGAACAGATTTAACACCAAGTTTAAACTTCTAATCAGTCTAATTTACAAAAAGTAAAAACCAAAATTACCTACCAAACACAACCCCAACAGATGTGTGATAAAGAGTAAAGGTCTATTTGCTGAAAAAATAAACAAGAAATATCAAAACACTTTTAAGGCAAAATGAATTTTAATATGATGACCTCTACAAGATGCTTTTCATTTTACCATGATACATTTATTTCTGCACAAATTAGAAAAAAATGTCAATAAAATCAATGAATTTGCTTTTTAGGTAATTTTAAAAGTCCCAAAAAAGACACATATTGGATATTATATCCTTTATTTACTAGCTAATCAAATATACCTACTTATCTTAGGTGCATCTCAGTATTAGAACATTTATATAACAGGCATAATTTTCTAGTAAGAGACATAATTTTCTAGATTTGATCACTAGTTATATGTACATATATTACTACTTATCAAATATATATGATATATATAATATATAAGAATATACATGCATATTATATACATCATATATATTTATAAATGTCTAACCAATACTTACATTGAAGAATAATTTTTCATGAAAAATTCTTGAGAAACAACTCTTAGGTATTTACTATTCATACAAGTAATTTATATGAACAGGATGAGGAAAGACTACCTCAAGTGATTTACTATTATTGACAAGACATTCTATCTCAGAGAGTAAACATTTTACAGTTTTGAAAATGGTTAATGATAGGTTCATTACAGTTTTTATAAAGGGCTATCTAACTTAGACTGAAAATATATTTTAATTTTTTAAGAAACATTACTATGTTTGAACCATTCTAACTTAAAAATTATTGTTTGTCTAAAATTCCTTTATGAATAAATAATTTTAGATTATAATAAAATATATTTTAAATGATGTTTGATGTCTCTGTCTACCTTACCTTTTTGCTAATGCAGTTTAAAAGATATATTTGTTGATAGATTTATGAAAGTACAATCTTACCTTTCAAACTTTTAAAATAATTAGAGAAGACAACTTCATGAAATTACTGATTTGTCTCAATTTGTAGTGAAAAGCTGAAAATAAAAGCAGCAATCTTCCAGTACCTGAAATTTAGGATGTCAGAATTACTTTGTTAAAATGCCATGTACAATCTTTGCATTAAACAAATACCATTAATATATATAGATTCACACATACACACAAACACACATGAGAGAAAGAGAGAGAGAGAGAGAGAGAGAGAGAGAGAGAGAGAGAGAGAGAGAGAGAAAGAGAGAGAAGGAGATGGGTAGTAGATATAGACTGTGGTATAGAAAAAGGCCTTGCTCCCAAGTAACATTGAAAATACATATTAAATCTAGATGCAAATCTGTCACTATAATCCTATTACCATAAAGATATAAAAAATAGCCTTTGATTTTGATCTGCTATAAGTAAAAAAGTCACATGGGACATATAGTATTCTTAGATACTATCAGAAAGTAAAATTTTACAGTATGCTTTAAGTAGAAACTAATGTGCATTTCTATCTCGGTAAAACTTACTTGCATTGTTTAATAAATGCTTTATCTCTTTTCAAATTTATCACTATTTTCAAAACCTCACTCAGCTATAATCTACATACCTGAAAGATAACATAATGTAGTCTTTCAATAATAGTATTTGGCACTAAGAGTAAAGTACAGTCACACATAAACTTCTGAAAAATATTATTAGATGTTTCCCAACACTGTAATCTAACAAAAAGGCCTATATCAAAAGTTAAATATCTACTGGGAGTTTTAAATACTGACTTAACATAAATGTTGTTACATCTAAAGGAACATGTCCCATCAAATAAGCTTGAAATTTTACAACAAATATATTAGTGTTTATAAATACAAAGACTCCACTGCAGTGTGTGTTTGTGTGTATGTGTGTGCTCGTGTTTGTGATTTTTATGTAAATGTTTTCCATGTAAGTGATCAATCATTAAGTAGGATCAGGTTTTTATGAAGCACTAGATACTATGTTTTCATTAATTTTTATGTTGTAATCTTAATACATTTACATGGTTGTAATATTAGGTTTGTCTTTATATATTAATATGATGCTAGCATCTTCCAGCTATCTGTCTAGCTTTATCCTATAATGAACATTTTCTAAACCACTTTTTCTCTTTTTGGTTGTGAATTTCCTTGCACTATTTAAGAGGAATAAATGCTTAATATTCTAGTATTAATTGTGTAGATTTCATATATCTTGAAAAATACCTACTCAAATTTACAAAAAAATAATCTAATTATACTTACACATGAGTCATCCGAAAAATTCACATTGAATTTCAATTAGTTTATGATAGAATATAAAAGTCTAGCCAGAAGTTGAATATGCTCATGTGATGTTATTCCATGCTATATTTAAAGCACAACATATTCCAAATGTATGCAGATGCTGAGTAAATGTATTTAAATGTTAATGCTCAAGTATTAACACACAGAAATATATAGATGACAATTTAATTTATATACTAATTAAAATAATAAAAGTGATAGTGATAATGACAATAATATCTACAAGCCTAGTATTTGTACACATAAATGTTTGATCAGGATAGAGGATAAAATGTAAATAATCACCTAAGACAAATTACAGTCACTAGAACAAAAAAATACAGATTAGGAATAGCATAAAGATGTACCTATAACATATATAAATATTAAGAATGAAAGTGTAAATAATTTGCTTGTTACAGATAAGCTATAAGACTTACTTCTTTTAGTTTTATAACAAATATTTACCATAGTAATTTTGAATTTTGGCAAAATAAGATTTCATTCCCCCCACAAAAAAAACTAACCAGAGAAGTGTTCTGAGGACTTGGATAACACTAAGACTAAGTATAGAAATATACATGTGTTATATACCTACTCTTAGATAAAGAAAATGAAAAGAAATACAAAGAAAAAGAAATATAGTCATGTTATAGTATAATATAAATAAATACAGACTAAAATATTAAAAATAAAAACTAACATTTAAGTCTTAAAAGAATTTAAAAGATTACTAAAAATGCATCTTGGAAACTAGACTATTAAAACAATCCAAAAAGCTAAACAAACAAGTGAAATCAAGCAAAACATCTACAACTGATGATATAAATGAAGCAATATTATGTAATATATCAGAATAATGAAAAAGGAAGAAATCATTTCTTGTACACTATATTACAAGAGTCAAGATTCGTCATTGGGTATTAGAAGGAGCTTTATCAGCCAAGATGAGAAAGATTCCTTAAATCTTTGTATGTATTTTTATAAACAGAGTTATGCATGATATATGTGCTTTGTTGTTATTTTTAATAGGTAATAGTATGATTCTTTTGGCTTTTCAAATATACTTACTGTGTTACCTCATTCCCACTATCTTATGAATTTATATTCCTCCTCTTTCCCTAAAGAGTCTCCCCTTTTCCACCTGAATCTAACAAAAACACCAGTGATAATAAGAAGCAAACTTTTGAACAGTTGACATAAGATTCCCAAAACCATGCATTTTTTCATGTTTATCTTGCTTATCCAGAAGAAGAGATAACAAGTTAAATACCTGTTATTAAAGATACCATGCCATTCAGTGACATAGATGAGAAGCTCCTGAGCTGATAGTGACCAGAATGTCCAATCCTTGAGAACTACCTTCACAGTACCAAATGGCAACCTGAAAAATTTCAAAGGAGAAAGGCAAAAATCAACCCTAACCAGATATGTTGTCTATGATCCACATAAACTAATAATGTGGCACCATAATCTGAAGGGTGCAGTTGTGCCATGTATAACTTGGGGGTAACTAACAGCTCTCACATTGAATTTAAGACTCATTCAAAAAGAAGGAGATTACAATACTCAAAACCTAGATAAGTACTCACTCTTATTGTAGTCATGGTTATTATAAAAGAATCTACATCCTTTAGTTTACTAAACCAACATAAATCCTCACAACAAACCATAAACATTTGTCCCTGAACTCTCATATATGTGTAGATTTCACCCCTTAGCAAGAAGCCTCTTTGCAACAGAAAACATTAAAGGAAAGTACATCTAACCAAAGTGCAGAGTTCTGAAGCACAGTTCCAAAAAAAATATCTAACCTAAATGCTCTCTGACCATTGCAGAAGATGGAGCAGGCAGATTTTAAGAGTCAGGAGACAAGGGAATTTTCTTTGAGAGTCACAGAATCTACTACTATTAATATTAGCAGCTCAGAGTGACAGAAACTACTATTAATATTAGCAGCTCAGAGTGACAGAAACTACTACTATTAATATTAGTAGCTATACCCATAAAATGTCACCAACAGGACTCTTCACATAGGAGCCTAACAATGACAGCATCAATAGATATGTGAATGTGCATGGAGGAAATCTACAAGGCCTCAACTCTATACAAAAAAGTATAAGAAACTGGAAATATGGGAACAGGAGAGCTGATTGTCTCAAATGAAGAACACAATTGGTTGTCTACTGTAAAAAAGTCATCACTGTAAACATCTATACAAGTGTCATTATACAGACTAATAGGTTATATTTAGGTTATGTGCACTCATATATATGTATATAAGTGTATGAACTCTTAGTGAAACAAAATAAGAGGCCCTGAATTTAAGAGAGAGTGTGAGGAGTATAAGGAAAGTATGGAGGGATGAAAGGGATGAAAGAAATGTTATAATTAAATTGTAACCTAAAATTCAAAGAATAGTCAAAGTTCCAGGGTAATGTAAGAGATACAAAAAATATGAAAAATCAAATTTTATATGTTAAATATTGAAACATCTGATTGATCTCTAGTTCTATGTATATGAATGCTGACAAGAAAATACAGAATCCAGAAGAATCAGATTTTACAATCTAAAACCTGGAACATATGATATATTCAGTATAAGTTTGTCCTCTATTAAAATTGAAGAGACAATGAACTTATAATAAACCTATAAATATAATAACTGTGAAAAAACATAAAAAGTATGATATTAAATATATAATGTGTACAATAAAAACTAATAATTTCAATGATGAGAATATAAAGTTAAGCATACATGAAATATATTTTAAAATGAACCATTAGAAAATTAAGCTCCCAATATTTTTATAACTGAAAATGTATCAAATATAAAATATGAAAATAAATAAATCAGTATTTAAACATAATTTCAAAGAATATTAAGACCAAAAAAATTTATGGCTGTAAAACTTAAAAATAAATGGAAATTTAAAGAAAAATTGAAGTTTCATATTTGTCTTAGAGCGCACTACAAGTCAACTCATAACAATATCTTCTACTAAAAATGAAAATTTTGAGAGATTTTGACTTCATAGTTTAAAAGAAAATCAATGTGGCACCAGTTCACAGTGTCAGTATATGTGATTAGATAGGAATGTAAGCCTTAACATGAACAGAAAACACTCTTGTATTTGCATAACTAGTTAAGAAATAAATTGGTATAAAGTGGTAAGGAAAGAAAATTTATAAAGAATAAGACTACCTTGCCAAGTAAGCAAGAGAGCATGTTCAAAATAAGACCAAAACTAACGGTGAAAAAAATACGTAAGGGTGAAGATATGAATCAAATAATTATCTTAAATATATATAATCAACTACAATTTTAAAAAGTAAAAGAAAAGTTACTTTAGCCTAGAAAGCTAGTGAAATCTAAGAGAAATGCTACCTGAAAAGGATGAGCAGCCAGACAGTGCCAACTTTGACCTTACTGAGAGTATAGAAAGGCTTCCATGACAACAGAATTGAGAAGAAAGCTTTCCTCATAATGAATAAGCCAGTCAAAATGGCCACAGGCTTTCCCTGCCAGAGTGGGCCTAGTCAATGTTGGCAAGATATAAATGAGCAGCTGAAAAAATATTAAGGAAAAAAATACAAGACTATTCAGATATTAGAACACTAAATTATTGAGGAATAGCATTACAAATAAATAATATTAATGGGGTAAGAAAGAGTGCAAAGTGTATGTGACAGTCTGCTAAAAGCAACAACAGGAACAAAAATTATAATTACACTTAAACTAGATTGAAAATCTTGGAAATATTAAATCAAATGAAAAATTACAACACTGTATGTTTGGATAGCAGTAAGGAAAATATGAGAATATACATATTGGTATTGTCTGATGGAAACTCTAAACGTCATAGATAAAGCTTATAAATCTCATAAAAATTCATAAGAGTAGTAAAAATTGCCTAATTTAATTTTTAAAAAACTCTAGGTTTTCAGATAGTAAAGAACAAATTATATTTCTGTTAAAGTCATAAGATCAGTACTTTAGAGAGTAAAACAAAAGTTAACCAGAACATGTGATCGTCAAAGAATGACTGCTGTGTTTATACTGCAAAAATCTGAAGATACAACTCAAAGAATAATGTACCTTATCTCAGAAGGTCCAATATTCATTCAGAAAGAAGGATAAATATCTTATTAAAAAATTTTAAATTACAATATAATGAAGTTAGATACTTTCTCTAATTTATTTCAGTTGAAAAACAGCATAAATTTTAATAACAGCTTGTAACAGAATATTAAACAGTATTTCAATACTAATAAGAAAATAAAGATTTTTGCAACACAAACATACTATGTAGAATATTTGTAAATAAATGGATTAATTAAACACTCCTCACAGTGAATATCTACATGCCTGTATAATTACATTACCTTTAAACACTGTACACATACAGATACTGGAGCTTGGAAATATTAAGACATTTTCATCCTTAAGATGAGAAAATAGAATAAGAAAAATCCTAGAGCCCAAGGATTTGGATAGGCATAGGTAACTAGAAATGGGTATTTAAGGCTTATACTGCAACAGGAAATGTAGGTCAATGGCAACATTGCTGACTCTTATGGTGAAAAACCTCAGTTTAAAAAATGAAAAAGCATGTAAGTTGACCTTTGAAAGAAATAGATAAGACAGTATAAAATACTAAGGCAAATGAGATGCAGATGAGAAGCAATGAGTATGAGAAAACACTCATTCACTGTTGGTGGGGTTACAAATTGTTGCAGCCCCTATAGGAATGAAGATCTAATTCTCAAATCCTGAAACCATATGGAACTGCTATACTCTCTTTAATGTGTACCTAAAGGACTTAATATCATCTTCCTTCAGCTATAAAGAAAAACAAAACCCCAACTTTTATAGTAAACAGATAGTGAGTTTCCTAAAGCTACTACCAAATAAACCCCCTTTAATTCTCTGACATGACAGAGGCAAGGATGTAATTTATGTAGCAGCTCAGTTGAATAACTGTAGTCTTGACTGCCTGCCCACCCTTAGGTAAAGCATCAGTTAAATACCCAATACAATAACCTTACCTGGTAAGTGTTCAGGACCCCAGTTTACCCACACTAGACATAGTTCAGGTAGCACAGATTTCTCACTCAAGTTATATCTGTTTGTAAACTTTTCAGTCTTCCTTACCTATGATTTGGAATCACCCACACGGCCAGGTCATATTTATATATTTATATATGTGAATCATCCAGTTCTAGAGTAATATTCTCCAATAAGAATTACCTAGATATGAAAGGGAAGGGGTGGGAGGAGGCGGTATGGGAGGGGGCACTGAAAGGAAGAGGGACTGCATTCTTGATGTAAAGTAAATAAATATATTAATTAATAAATAGAAAAAAAGAAAATTTACCTACATGAACCCTATGGCACAGACCTTAAAAGAGCAATCATAAACTTTACAAGGAATTCAAAGAGTTTAAAGAAGACATCTGCAAACACCTCAATATACTTAAAGAGACTAAACATTCATCTTGAGTGATCTTGTCAAAAATACAGACCTCACTAAAGTGTCTAAGATAATCCAAAATTTCAAAACTTGATTCAATATAAATATATAAATATTTGAAAGAACTCAAGCAGAAAGATAGAATTTAAAAACCCAATAACTCAATTAGAAAACTTTGGGTTTGAAAGGCTTATAAGTATAATGGATCAAGTAGAAATCAAAGTATCAGGTCTTGAAGATAAAAATAAAGAAACTAGAATACAAGCAAAGTAAGGACATACTCATGTAGACCTTGTAAGTGCATATAAGTTCAAATACACAGAATCAGATTTAAAAACCTCCACATAACTATAATTAAAATACTAATTAGTAAGAACAAAGATTGTGTACTGAAAGCTACAGGAGAAATAACATCACACATAAAGTACAACAGCTAATTTCTTGATGAAAATTGAAATCCAGAAGACATTTCCAGGCTAAAAAATTAGCCTCCACCAATCAATCCTAAAGAAAATACTGCATGGTTTACTTGTGCTTGAGGGTATAAACATTGCCAACTAATTATAGTTAGGAAACAAAACCTAGACAGTATGGGCTGGGGAGATGACTCAGAGGTTAAGAGCACTTACTGCTTTACCAGAGGTACTGAGTTCAATTTCCAGAATCCACATGGTGTATTTGAACCACATGATGGCTCAAAACCATCTGTAATGGGAACCAATGCCCTCTTCGAGTGTATCTGAAAATAGCTACAGTATACTCACATACATAAAATAAATAAATCTTCAAAAAAATCTGGACCGTGTGGCACATGCCTTTAGACCATGTACTAAGGAGACAGATGCAGGTGGATCTCTGTTAGATAGAGGTCTGTCTGGTTTTCAGAGTGAGTTTCAGGACAGCCAGAAGTACAGAAAGAAACCCCATCTTGAAAAACAACACAAAAAAATAAGAAAGAAAATACATTTGTTGCTGAAATACAAAATAGGAGTAAGAACAAAAACAAAACAACAACAAATAGTAATCAACTTACCCCTTAGAATAACTTTAAGCATTAAAAATTACAACCTGCCAATAAGATGACACAGGTTATTTGAATGAACTAAGAAATAAAGTTGCATCTTTCTGTTGTCTATGACAAGTTATCCTTAACTGTAAATATGAGAACCACATTAAAGATTGAATAAAATATTCCAAACAAATGGGACCATTTGGCATGCATGTGGATCACTTAAATACTCAAACCAAAAATACATACATGAAATAAAATTAAATTTTAAGAAGAAATGAAAATTGGAAGAGAAGTTAGTTACAAAAGTATCAAAAAATCTAAAAGTCAGGTTTTTGAGAAAACATATAAGATCACAGACATTTGGTCCAACTTACCAAATGGAACAAGGAAAGGAGAATTCAAATTAACAGCTTTCTACATGAACAGGGAAATATTACAACAGATAGCCCAAACATTCAGAATATTTTGATATATTGAAAAACCTATACTCCAGTAATTTAAAAGTATAAGAAAGGTCAATTAATATCTAGATTCACCTAAACCACCAGTTAAACCAAGAAAAGATTTATACCTTAAAGAGATCCATAAGAATTAAGATCAAAATAATTATAAAATGGCTTCTGGTCAAAAAAAAAAAAAAAAAAAAAAAAAACCCTCTTAAACCCATATTGTTTCATGGGAAATTTTGGCCTATCTAGATGTACAGTTCTCATGTACCTCTCCAGCACCATGTCTGCCTTCTTGCTACCATGCTTTCTGCCATGAAAATTATGAATTAAACATCTGATTTGTAATCCAATCCCAATTAAATATTTTCCTTTATAAGAATTAACAGTAGTCATTGTCTTTTCACAGAATTAGAAACTCTAGGGCATAAGTTGTTACCAGGGACTAGGCTAATGCTGTGATAGGACTGACCATGTTTTTGGTTGTCGTGTACTTTGGTACTATGGATTATGAAACAAGTTGAATAATTTAAATAGGGCTTAATGGTCCATATTAATAGGAGGGAGAATGGATGTGGAGGAACCTTGCTATTAAGGTAGTTCTCCATAACTGGATGGCTTTCTGAAGTCCATGTAAAATGGGAGAATTTTTTTCTCAGTGTGAATTCCCTGTCTCTGCCTGTCTTTGTCTACCAAGTGTCCCTGAACACAGGTCTTGCCTGAAATGTGACCTTGTATAAAGATACCTCTATTCAAGCCTGAAAACTCAGCACACATGCCCTACCTGCATGCTAATTACATGTTGTACTATATCCAGTCAGTCCTTCCTGCTCTCTTGATGTCATGACCAAATAACCATTTCCACTCATACCCCTAAAAAAGTCTTTAAATACCCCATCCCTAAAACAATAAAGTAAACTCATCTTGTGAAGCAGTCTCTGGAGGTCATTGCATCCATACTCATGGCTGGCTAAACCCTGATCTCTTCCTCTGCCCACTTTCTCCATGTAGGCTGGTGGCCATCAGCCTCCAGTGAGAAATGGGGAGACAGGGAGAAGCAAAAGTCAGTGCTGCTGAGCAGAACTTGAAATGTTAGGACCCACTGAAAAGGTTTCATTGTGGAAGAATATTAATAAGTGGCCTAAAGATTCTTCTTGAGATTTGTTGGTAAAGAATTTGGCTGCTTTTTGCCCTTGTCTGAAAAGTCTGTCTGAATCTAAATTGAAGAGTTATAGATTAACAGTTTTAGCTGAGGAGATTTCCAGACAGCCTCATATTGAATGTGTTGATTGGCTATTAGTGGTCACACTTAGGCAGATATAATGGAAGGTAGCAGGCTGAGTGAGCAAAAATACAAAATGTACAGTCTGAAAAAAAAACATGAAGCACCAGGAAAAAGTTTAAAGAAAAACCTGTCCCTAAATGGAATAAAGAGAGTTGTTATGTCAGGACAGGTCTCCACACACTTAACCTTCCAACTTTGGAAAATGAATTTAAAAAAAAATGCTTTGTACACATATTTGGTCCCTTTAATTCCACACTCAGGAGGCAGAGGCTGGTGGTTTTCTGAATTCAAGGCAAGTCTGATCTACAGAGTGAGTTCCAGCACAGCCAGGATTAGGCAATTAAGGAAAACAAAAACAAACAAACAAACAAACAAATACCAGAAAAGTGATGAAAATATATTTGAAAAAGTAGAGCATATTCCAGCCCCAGCAATCTCCCAAACGTGGCAGCTTTAGCTAAAAGTTTCTGGCTTTACAGTCAAAGACAAAGGAAAGAAATTATAGAATGTAACTCTATGACTAAGGAAAGCTGCTGATGCCAGGTATATGTCAGAAGCTTTCCTGCATGGACTTGTAGAGAAGCCAATACATAAAGTTTTTAAGGTGTAGACTTTAGACACTAAGATGGTGGAGACACCAGAGTCATGGGGTGTCTGCTGAGCAAAACTGTTAACAAAGAGTAGAACCACACTAATATAAATAAGTATGTTCAAGTCAGCAAAGATTAAAGGAGATGGATATCTGAAGAATGCTTTGACATAGAACATGGTGACCTAGAACTTGGAGTTTATCAAGCTGTTTTTTCCTCCAGTATTTCCTCACAATGCTCCTTGTCCTCCCATTTCAAATTGTAATGCATAATCTGTGTCATTGTATGTCCAAAGTATGTTATCTTCTTTGTAAATTTGATTTTACAGGATGTTATAATTAAGAAGTTGCAAGGAGTCTCAGAAAAAAAATCTCTGGACTTTTAAACAATGTTATGATTTTTTTGTTTGTTTGTTCCTGTGTTTGTCTTTTTTGTTTCATTTTTATTAGATATTTTATTTATTTACATTTTAAATATTATCCCTATTCCAATTTTCCCTTGTACAACCCCCCTATCTTATCCCCTAGCCCCTACTTGTATGATGGTCCTCCCACATCTACCCACACACTCCCTCCTCAGATCCCCTCCCAGTAATTTCTCTACACCGGGGCATCAAACCTTTACAAGACCAATGGCCTTTCCTTTAATTTACACCAGATAAGGCTATTCTCTGCTACATATTCAGCTAGAGCATGGGTCCCTCCATATATACTCTTTGGTTGGTGCTTTTGTCCCTAGGAGCTCTGGGGCATCAGGTTGTTTGATATTTTTGTTCTTCCTATGGGGTTTTAAACCACTTTCTTCACAGCAATAATAAAATATCCCACAAATCTTTATATTTCTAGAAACTTCAAGTCAACAGATGAAACTGTGACTATTATATAAACTAGAAAAGAAGAAAGAAATTAATAGATATCATCGTATTCTACTGATTATATTGACTGTAGTCACAATGAAATGAATACTTTTTTAATTGTTTCCAATTTATCTTTATTTTTATTGAATATTTTATTTACAATTCAAATGTCATCTCCTTTCCCCATTTCCCCACCCACCCTGGAACCCCCTATCTCATCCCCCCTCCTGCTTCAATGAGGATGTGCCCCCACCCACCCCCATACTTCCACCTCCCTACCCTCGAATTTCCCCACACAAGGCGTCCAGCCTTCATGGGACCAAGGATCTCTGTTCCCACCTATGCCTGATAGTGCCATCCTCCCTTACATATACAGCTGAAGCCATGGGTCACTCCCTACGTGCTGCCAGGCTGGTGGTTTAGACCCTGGGAGCTCTAGTTGCTTGGTATTGTTCCTCTCCTCATGGGGCTGTAAACTCTTTCATCTCCTTCACCCTTCACTCTAACTCCTCCATTGGGAACTCCTTGATCATTTCAATGGTTAGCTGTGAGCATCTGCCCCTGAATATGTCAAACTCTGGCAGAGTTCTAAGGACACAGCTATATCAGGCTCCTGTCAGCATGTACTTCCTGACACCTAAATCAGCATCTATCATTGGTGACTGCACATGGGATGGATACCCAGGTGGAATGGTCTCCAGATGGCCTCTCCTTCAGTTTCTGTCCCATACTGTGTCTCCATAATTGTTCCCTTGAGTATTTTATTACTCCTTCTAAGGACTGAAGCACCCACACTTAGTCTTCCTTCTTCATGAGCTTCATGTGGTCTTTGAGTTGAATAGGGTATTTCAAGCTCCAGGACTAATATGCAATAATCAGTGAGTGAATACCATGTGTGTTCTTTTGTGATTTGGTTACCTAACTCAGGATGATATTTTCTAGTTCCATCCATTTACCTAAGAAATTTTCAAATTCATTGTTTTTAATAGCTGAGTAACTCATAGGCATTGTACCAGTATAACACATATAGGAATACAAGGCTTAGACCCAGTCCTTCTTTAACTTTTTTAACAGATTTGAGATGGTTAGCCTGTGAGTTAAGGGACTATAGCAAATTCATGGCTTGGAGTTTATTGTTAGTGTGTTTTCTATGTTTTATTTAGAAATAGCTGAGTGGAGTTAACAGACAACAGTCCAGATTACCTTACATGGATAGTTGGTTTTTAAAATGGCAGAAGTCTACAGAATTGATGTGACAAACATTTCTGTATTAATGTTCATTTTGATTAGACACCTGTCTGCTCCTGACAGCTTCCTGTATTGAATTCTAAGAAAAAATTGAGCATCTTTGGAATTAATCCAGTTGTGGTGAGACAGCCACTAGACAAGAATTGGCTCTTTCCATCTATAGACAAATTACTGTCCAGAAAAGGACACACTTGCAGAATAGTCGACTGATTATATCTGCCTAGACAGAGTAATCAGCCCTTAATAAATCTGCAGCACTAAGGTCTGTCAGATGATCCGGGGCCAGAAGGCAGAAGAACAGATGCTCCAACGTTATGTAGTAGAGGGAGTGTCCAGGTGTTCAGAGGAGATCTCTATAAATTGGCTGAGACTTAGAAGCTATGCTTTGTGCTTCCCACGATTATAGTTAACTCAGTCATTCTGGATTTCTGACAGGGTTGAAAACTTATCGCCTCATAGCCAATCCTGGCTATTTACCTTGAGAGAAAAGATTTGAGAGGATGGTCTTCAGCTGATGTTCATTCTAAAGCCAAGGAAAAAGCCAAGTTCAGAACTAAATGTTTTAGTTAGGAGAGATGACAGAGGTTCTGGTTAGTCAACAAAATGATGGACTGGGTATTAGGACTTTCTTGTACCTCACTGGTGCAAATTGGCATAATTATGCTCTAATTGTATTTTGAGAGAAAAGTTTTATTTTAATAGGAAGGGTGATATGTAGGTGGAGCTAAGGTGGGAAGAGTACTGAGAGGAAGAGAAGGAATAAGGAGAGGAGGAGAAGTAGGAGAGGAGAAGCTAGGTGATGAGAGAGAGAAAGAGGGAGGAGACAGGGAGGCAGATGTTCACATATCTCCACCAGTCAAAGATAGTTGATATATCTAGGTTGGGAAGTGGGTTACACCTCTGATTGAGCATTACCAAACTTATAAAGCCTTTCATTAACATTTTTTAAAAATGTATAAATGCAAAAAGAAAAGGGGGCATGGGATAGGGGTTTTCTAAGGAAGGGGAATGGGGAAAGGAGATGGCATCTGAAGTGTAAATAAAATATCCAATAAAAAATAAAAAAAAAATAGCTGAGTAATACTCCATTGTGTAAATGTACCACATTTTTTGTATCCATTCCTCTATTGAAAGACATCTGGGTTCTTTCCAGCTTCTGGCTATTATAAATAAAGCTGCTATGAACATAATTAGAGCATCTTCTTTGGTGTATGCCCAGAACTGGTATAGCGGGGTCCTCAGGTAATGCTATGTCCAATTTTCTGAGGAAACGCCAGACAGATTTCCAAATTGATTGCACCATCTTGCTATCCCACAAACAATGGAGGAGTGTTCCTCTTTCTCCACATCATTACCAGCATCTACTATTACCTTAGCTTTTTGCTCTTAGCCATTCTGACTGGTGTGAAGTGGAATCTTAGGGTTGTTTTGATTTGCATTTCCCTGATGACTAAGGATGCTGAACATTTCTTTAGGTGCTTCTTGGCCATTTGAGTTTCCTCAGTTGAGAATTCTTTGTTTAGCTCTGTACCGCATTTTTAATTGGGTTATTTGGTTGTCTGAAGTCTAATTTCTTGAGTTCTTTGTATGTATTGGATATTAGCATTCAATTGGATGTGGGATTGGTAAAGATCTTTTCCCAACCTGTTGGTTGGCATTTTGTCCTATTGACAGTGTTGTGGTAAACCTCAGACCCAAATAAGTATGGTCAAGAAAAACACAACTCGATATTTATGAATATACACTGAAGGCCTAGATTGGGCAGATTTACCACTGCACCACTCTATTCCCCAGCTATGAGGTCCCTTACAACTTGTGATTTTTCCAGGCCATGTTCTTCTCCTCCTCAATTGTCCTTCCACCTCTATCTCCTCTGTAGCTCCTCCATAGCCTCTTTCTCTCCCCTAGACATCCTCCTCTGACTCCTCCCCTTCCAACTCCTCCCCTAAGCCTTTTTCTCCACCTCCCCTTCTACTGCCCAATCACTGGCTCTAGCCTTTATTTTACAAATTCAATTGGACAGAAGGTCCACAAGAGTACTGATTTACACCTCCTCTGCAGCCTCTCCCAGGAGAGTGGAACTACCATCAAAACACAAGGCTGGGGCTATCCACAACACAGTGTCCTTTGACTTACAGAAACTTTGCAATTTTATGAAGTCCTATTTGTCAATTCTTGATCTTAGAGCCTAAACCACTGGTGTTCTTTTTGGGATCTTTTCCCCTGTGCCCAAGAATTTGAGGTTCTTCCCCAACTTCTCTTCTATTAGTTTCAGTGTATTTGGTTTTATGTGAAGGTCCTTTATCCACTTGGAGTTGAGCTTTGTACAAGAAGATAAGAATGGATCTATTTGCATGCTTCTACATGGTGTCCTCCAGTTGAACCAGCACCATTTGTTGAAAATGCTGTCCTTTTCCACTGAACAGTTTTAGCTCCTTTGTCAAATGTCAAGTGACCATAGGTTTGTAGGTTCATTTCTGGATCTTCAATTCTATTCCATTGATCTTCCTGCCTGTCTCTGGACCAATACCATGCAGTTTTTATCACTATTGCTCTGTAGTAGAGCTTGAGGTCAGGGATGGTGATTCTCCTGAAGCTCTTTTATTGTTGAAGATATTTTTCGCTATCCTGGTTTTTTTGTTGTTTCAAATGTTTTTGAGAATTTCTCTTTCTAACTCTGTGAAGAATTGAGTTAGGATTTTAATGGGGATTGCGTTGAATATCTGTAGATTGCTTTTGGCAAGATGGCCATTTGTACTATATTAATTCTGCCAATCCATGAGCATAGGAGATCTTTCCATCTTCTGAATTCTTCTTTGATTTCTTTCTTCAGAGACATGAAGTTCTTGTCATACATATATTTCACTTGCTTGGTTACTTTCACACCAAGGTATTTTATATTGTTTGTGACTATTGTGAAGGGTGTCATTTCCCTAATTTCTTACTCAGTCTGTTTATCTTTCACATAGAGGAAGGCTACTGATTTGTTTGATTTTCTAACCAGCCACTTTGCTGGTTTTTGTAAATCAGGTTTAGGAGTTCTCTGACAGAAGTTTTGGGGTCACTTAAGTATACTTTCATATCATCTGCAAATAGTGATATTTTTACTTTTTCCTTTCCTATTTGTATAACTTTGACTTCTTTTTGTTGTCTAATTGCTCTGGCTAGGACTTCAAGTACTATATTGAATAGGTAGGGAGAGAGTGGGAAGCCTTGTCTATCCCTGATCTTAGTGGGATTGCTCCAAGTTTTTTTCCATTTAGTTTGATGTTGGCTACTTGTTTGCTGTTCCATGGTATCTTCTGCACATGAGATTCCCTCTTCTATCTGTTGTATTCTGTTGGTGATGCTTGCGTCTATGACTCCTGGTCTTTTTTGTAGGTTTTCTATCTCCAGGGTAGTCTCTCTTTGAGTTTTCTTTATTGTTTCTATTTCCATTTTTATATCCTGGATGGTTTTGTTTAATTCCTTCACCTGTTTGGTTGTGTTTTCTTGCAATTCTTTAAGGGATTTTTGTGTTCCTCTTCAAGGGCTTCTACCTGTTTACCTGGGTTTTTCTGTACTTCTTTAAGGGAGTTACTTATGTCCTTTTTAAAATCCTCTATCATCTTCATGAGAAGTGATATTAATTCTGAATCCTGCTTTTCTGGTGTGATGGGGTGTTCAGGACTTGCTATTGTGGGAGAGCTGGGTTCTGATGATGCCAAGTAACTTTGATTTCTGTTGTTTATGTTCTTGCACTTGGCTTTCACCATCTGGTTAACTCTAGTGTTACCTGCACTCACTGTGTCTGACTGGAGTCTGTCTTTCCTATTATCTTGCTTGTGTCAGAACTCCTCAGATTCCAGATATCTCTGTGATTCATTGATCCAAAGCTCCCAGGTAGAAGAACTCCTTGGACTCAGGCCACCTCTGGGATCCTGAAATCCTGCTGCTCTGAGTGCAGTCGTTCCTTTAGGATCAGGATAGGATACTCTGGACAGTTGTCTGTTAACTCCACTCAGCTATTTCTAAATAAAACATAGAAAATACCCTAACAATAAACTCCAAGCCATGAATTTGCTATAGTCCCTTAACTCACAGGGTAACCATCTCACATCTGTTAAAAAGTTAAAGAAGGACTGGGTCTAAGCCTTGTATTCCTAAATGTGTCATACTGGTACAATGCCTATGAGAGTAACAATATTCATCTCACTTTTATATCAATAAGAAGCTTGTACCAATGAAAACCATATATATATATATATATATATATATATATATATATATATGTATGTATATATACATATATATATACATATATATATATATATATATATATATATGTTCTTGCATTTTATATCCACTCATATTTTATCTGTGTGTAAAATATATGTGCAGATGCACAGAATTTAATAAGACACAGGAAGTTCTGCTACATTCAAACCAAGAAGAAACTACATCAGCTGATATGTTCTAATTTTCAAAACTCTCATATCCTTCATAAATATCCAAGTCATATAAACATACATTTTAAAAACTGTTGTGTCTTGTGTATGTGTGTGTGTGAGGGGGGGGTATTTGTTCGTGTAACCAGTACCTTTACCTAATGAGCCGTCATCACCCTGGCCAGAATTTTCAAATTTTTAAAATGAAGAAGTTTTAAAATAATTTCCAACATTTGTATACCTTTAATGAACAGAAATTCTAGTAGGAGGTCCTTATGTTCCTATTTGAAGATGATTATTTAGAGTTGACTAGATGCTCTGCTTTTGTAACTTCTCTGAGTACTCCATCTTATCCCAGTCCTCACACAGTTGTTCAACACCTTTCAGGATTTGATTTTACAATTACTGATTCATATCAGAGCTGTTCAAAGAACCAGTTATTCCACTGTGTGTCATTAGACCAGTATAGATTTTGGCCTACAGTTAAAAGAGGAGGAATAGGTGACACAAAAGAAAAGGAACTAAAATATTAAAATTAAATTAAATTTCCCAAGTTATGAATCAGTATTGTTTTGTGTGTTCTTCTAGCAAATGTAAAATGCCTATATTCCTGTGACTTGAAGTTAAAATAACATTGAAAGCCAAAAAAGCAATTAAACAAACAAACAAATTGAGAAAGCTTGCAATCAATATTTTCACAAACTTTTTCTTTGGTGGTCTATTAGTGTGACTACACACATGTACCATGTTTGATGTAAAATACTGTGTGTGTGTTTGTGTGTGTGTGTGTATGTGTGTGATTTTAAAATCAAAAATTTCAATAGTGCAATATTTCTCAAATTCCAGTATTAACAAGAATCTAGAGGCCTTGGAATAAGTATGTAGCCTAGTGGAGCAATACTTGCCTAACATGTGTGGGGTTAAGTTTAATCCCCAGTTCTGAAGAAAATTTTTCTTGAATCACCTGAAGAGTTTTCTCAAGACACTGTAAACATTTAATTTTGAAAGTCAGAAACAGGTTTTGTTGTTTTTATTTCTAAATAGTTTTCAGGCTTTGATTATCAAACCTAAAGAAAGATGGGCTTGGTAGTTCACATCTGAGGAGAGTTTTGAGCTTGTTGTATATAATGGCCAGGCAAGATTATGTTAGTGTCAAACCCTGTCTCAAACAATTAAAGAACAATAACAGCAGTAGAAATAAATAAGTAAAGAACATAAAACAAATATTCATTTTAAAGCAACATTAGAAATGATTGCGGATTTAAGAAAAATAATGATTTGTGAAAAATTTAAGAAATGTACAGAGAAGGGCAAATGGAACCCAACATTTTAACAGAAAGGTTAACCCGTATCTTTTTATTTCTATTGAGTATAGATTTTACATACCCCAGGGCAGCCCAGAACTCATTATGTAGCCAAGGAAGAGAAGAGCTTCTAATCTTGTCTCCACCTCCCTAGTGCTAGAATAACAGGCTTTAACAAGGAGTCAGGTTTATGTAGAACTAGGAACTCAATGCAGGGCTTCTTGAATGTGAATTAAGCACTCTACCAACAGAGCTATGTTCCCAGCTCTCATTTATCCATGTTCAAAAAGTAAAAACAAACAAAAATACAAAGAACTGAACAATTAACCTTAAATTTTTCTCTCTACAAAAGACAGAAACTTTTATTGTAACAATTTTTTCATAAGTCTCAAAAACAAAGCAAGATATAAAATCCATGGGAGGGGTGTTTTCGACCAAAGTAGATGAAGTTTAACTTTTTTGAGCTGCTCATCTGATTGAAATGCTGGTATATTTCGGGTATATTCTTTTCTGAACTTCTTCACTACTAGAAGCAGTCTAGTCAGGATTTTCTACACCTACCCACTCTTTCCTGCTCTCGCCCTCTATCCTCAAGTGCATCAATAGGACTTCCCTCTCCCTGACTTTATCATGGAGAACACCCTCTTACCTTAGGAATGGACTCTCAGATGTCAACCTTGGATGTGCAGCAGTCACTGCCAATGAGCCATTGGCCAATAGCTCTGACATTTTGCTTTTCATGTGTTTTTGCCACACATTGCATAGCAGGAGTTTGCTTTTGTAAGGGCATGTCCCAAGGATCCCTTGAAGCAGCATATCAGAGCTGAGCATTGACATTGGTGGTAGACTACTCAGAGCAACCAATTAGAACTGATTTTAGGTCACAAGTTACCATGCTATCAACCAATCAGAACACAGCACAGAGCAAAGCAGCTTCCCTCAAAGAACCATGAAGACAAACCTCAGCTTGATTAAAAACTGTATCAACCTGTAGTCCATGATTAGTATCTATCTGCTCACTGTAATCACTTTATCAAACCAACACCAGTTGTTCAGGGTGTCAATGTAGGTAAAAAACTGGCTGGGGGAACCGCAGGGTTCTTCACGCCAGGCTGTGTGTAGTTGGCTGGGAACACTCTGGGTTCCTCCAGCTGGAAGTTAGGCCTGGCTGCTAACTAAAGGCCTCTCCACAGTTCATCAAGGCATGGCCCCAACACACGAGGAAGTCCTTGTGTCAGGAGCCATAATGGCACAAGCTAATAATGAGCAGATGATCATCCTGAAATGCTTGCCTCGGATTATTATATAATCTGTGAGGAGTGTGCCCCATTAGCAAGGCTGAGGTGGACGTGATTTTAGGAAAGATTCCTGCTATTAATATGCTTTTCCCATTATTATTATTATTAGACATATGCAACTATCACTAAGCAATAGTACACCCCTTTGTAGCAGATCTCTGCAGATCCACGAAGATGTACTGTCTTGTAGTGATACTACATAGGCAAATAAATGACTTCTTAAGTCTTAATGATGATCCTATAAGAATTCCTAAAATTATATCAGTGATTATTAAGCTCTTTTATAATGGGACTGCTATTAAGTCCCTCAGGCATAGTTGAAACTGCAAAGAGAACTTTGCCAGTCTCCTGAGTGTTATCAGTTAATTGTCCTGAGAGAGATAGTAACTGGACCTTCTCCTGCTTAGAGCACATTCCAAGAGGTCATAAAACAATTAACCTAGGTTACTAGAGGGAATCCACAATTTATCATAGGTTCCAGGACAGAAGAGGAAATATTGCCTGGGTTTATCTATACAAAACTTCACTAATTTCTTAAGTTATAGTTTCAAACTTTCTGCAAACCTGTGGAGCTAGACAGGTGATGAATGTCTAGTTAGATAATTACTCCTAATGGGTATTCATGTAAACATTCTGCGTTCTATTTCAATTTATGACTTGAAAGTTGGTGTGAACTTGTTATGAACCTTGTAACATGTGACCATATACTCTGAAAGATGTATAAGTTCTGAGGACAGGGAGATGAGAGTTAGTTAGAATGGTCAGTTAGAATAGCGAGTTAGAGTGAGTGAGTGTGTGAGTGAGTCAGTTAGTTAGTTAGGAGCCCTTTGTCTTTTCCTTTCCTTTTCCCCCTGCCTAGAATTTTTCTCCCTTACAATTTTACTTTGTTAGAATCTCTTCTTCTTCCCCACTCAAGACATTTCCACGTTTCCCCTCAGATATCATAGGATATTTTTACACTTAATAAACTCCATAGCAACTTTTCTAAGTGTCTTTTCTTCCTGCAAGTTAGAGCCCAGCAGTTCCTGCTGAGATAGAACAAAGGTGACATTGCCTAATCCTCTGCAGTTAGGCTACAGGTGTTAATCACCCTAGCCTGCAGTCTCTTACCCTCAGAAGTTTTTAGGACAGTACAAGGCTATTTACTTAACTCCTTGCTGGTCTTGAGGCCAGAATGCTGACTGCAGGTGAGCTACAGTAGCAAAGGGGCTGCCTCGAGAAGAACCTGATGGTGGGAAGAGGAGAAGAAAGAAGAAGCAACTGCATCTCTCTCTCCCCCTCTCACCCCCATGCTGGGGGCTGGGTTGGCTCCAGGCATCCTTGGGTTTGCATAACTGGTTTATTGGCATGGCAAATGGTGGATGGATTTGGATGTACCCCCCCCCCCAAAAAAAAAAAAAACCCAGGGTGAACCTGAGTTAAATAGGGAGGGGAAGAGGGGGGAGGGGCTGGGGATGAATGATTAATTGACTCCACCCTCTGGCCTTCAGGTATCTCATTAGTATGTAAATCTCTCTAGTGATTGGGGCCTGTTCATCAATACCTCCACTTGTGTATGTGACTGAAGGTTGAATGGAGATTAGACCTCCTGACAGAAGCCTAGGTTCTAGGGGCATGTCCAAACCCACAACCCAAGAACCAGGATACCCTTCCATGGCCCAACATGTCAAAGGTTAGTCTTGGTGGGAAGCAAAAGAGAGAAGCTACTGTCAAATTGTCTATGGGGATGAGCCAGTAAGGTGATGGTCTAAACTGGAATTTAACCTCAACATTTTTAAGGCCTTGAAAAATTGTTAACTATAGTACACTAAAACAAGAACAGGACTGAGGTTTTGGCTCCACCTACCTTTCAGTTTGTGGAGTTGGCCCATTAGTGTCTGTCCATTCCCATGTCTTTCTTGAAAAATAGGGTAAGTTCCTTCTGGATCTATATAATTTGACTCTTTACTTTTGCTTTAAAATGTATTGTAAACAAAAGAAGAAAAACTAAGTTCTCAACCTTTAAAATGTAAAAAATACAACATAAGATAAAAATTTCATAGTATTTGGCTTAGCAATAATATCTTGACTATGAAGCAATATCCAAGATTCAGAAAAAAGTATCTATAGTGAGATACCAGCAGTTACAAGGTCAATGTATTTAATGACACAGATAAACACTTTAAAATGAGTAAAGTGCTGAATTTTAAGTTTTTTTATTTTATTGTAAAATTCTTCAATATTACATCCATGGCAGGAGGGGTAGTCCCATCTTTTGCCTGCTCCCACATGGCATAAGCAGTGATTTGAGATTCATAGGAGGCCCCAAGTAGCCAGATCAGGCCCAGATCCAGGGGTTTAAGTTGTCCCACTCCAACATTGTCTCAATCTATTAGCTGCTAGAGCACATAAAGTGGTCACTTCTGCAGAACCATAATTACAAAATCTCCATGGTTCTGAGCAACAATAGAATATCCAAAAGGAGTCTTGGTGGGGGTCCAGTACAATGTTGCAAGAGAAGCAAGAGGCCCAGAACCAGACCTATGTCTCATTTCCATGAACATTTGCAAGTAAAGCTACTTCAGCAAAGGGGTATGCTGTGTGACTCACAACAGATTACAGTTCTACTACAGGAAATAAATATATGATGGAGAGTCAGAAAGATTCAGGAGTTGAGCAGTGTATGTACTGTACAATGGAGATGATACAGCCATGGGCTGTGTGACAGCAGCCTGAAGTGAATTGAGCAGTAAATTGTTATCCAATAAGATCAGCATTATGGTAGACAACAGCTTGGAACTTGTGTGGGTTCAGCCCCTGAACAAGCTGCCAACCACTCAAGCATCCTTGCTCTCACCGGCACCAGGATATTCAAGATGAAGAATGTTCCATTTCCTGAATTGAACTTCCTTAAAGACCTCCATGGTCTGTGCTTCTCTTGAAGGCTGTGCTGGTCAATGGCCCTTGATTCAGAATAGGACCATGTTCATGCCCATGGGTCAGTAATGCATCCACCAGAAACTGGGCAGAGGTCCTTGGCATGTGGTGATGCTGGAGCCCAAGTTAATGTTCTTAGTCCATGCTGTTGCCACAATCCATGGGGAAGCCTAGGATCTGTGTTCCAGCTGACTAGGAAGAGCAAGGAAGTTACTCTTACGGTGTTATCATTGAGTGCCTATACACAGTTGACAAAGCATAGCATAAAAACCTTTTGTGACAGTTTTTACCTCTAGACAATCCCCTACCACCATCACCAAAATGTGACAGCCTAGAGAAGAAGCCATCAAGTTGTACAAACCAAAAAAAATAAAATAAAATCAAAATCAGAATATTGAGATCATGATGCTGAAGTGTAGTTCTATCTAGACAGCTGATAGCTTCTGGTAGGGGTATATGTGGAGAAGGACACAGCTTTACTTTGCTACTAAGAGTTTGACCATGCTTCAGTGAGCATATGGGCAACAACAAAAATGAACCCTTTTGTTCCTTTATCATTTTACAGGGTGGATGTTGGGAAGGGGTCATGGAGGAGTGGGGCAGACAAAGTAGGGCTGGAATTTGAGTGCAAAAAGGATAAATGATGTGAGATTCCTAAATAATTGATAAAAATATTATGTTTAAAATAGGCATCTAGGGGCTGGAGAGATGGCTCTGTGGTTAAGAGCTCTGGCTGCTCTTCCAGAGGACCTGAGTTCAATTCCTCGAAACCACCTGGTAGCTTACAACCATCTATAATAGTATCCAATGCCCTGTTTTGGTTTGTCTGAAGAGAGTGACAGTGTATTCACATTCATAAAAAAGTAATTTTATACACACACACATATATGTATACACACACACACAGACACACACAGACACACAGACACACACAGACACACACAGACACACACAGACACACACACACACACACACACACACACACACACACACACACACATATATATATATATATATATATATATATATATATATATATATATATATATATAATCTGCCATACTGACTAACTGAATAAGCAACTTTATCCTCAGACTTGGTCCCATATCCTCATGATATGTATCAGATTTATTGAATATTTTGTATAGGCCATACATTTTTCTGAATATTGAGATTCTGTTAATAAGTTAAGTTCTCTAAATGGCTCTATGTGTTTTGTATCTCTTAACTCCTAGGCTTTTCCTGCATGATGCTCTCATTTTTTAATAATGAGTTTCTTCTAATTTTATGCTTATAATTTATGTTCATTTCTCCTTTTCCTTATACCCATACGTAAATAATAATTAATAAATATATCTACATTATCTACAATCCAATTATTGCAGTTATTTTAAAAGTGACATGTCTTCTTCAAACATATGACTTCCAGAAGTATTGCTATCATACGTAAATCAACATGTAACTGTAGTTCATTCAATTTAGTTGTCTTTGTAATGTAAGTAATTGTAATTTTCCTTCATATTGTATTGTGTTGTACACAGATTAATCTGTTATTTACTACCAAACATATTCCACTGCCCATTCTGGTACATGTCTTACAGAGCATACATCTATGTGTATTCCAGCTGTGGTATCACTGCTTTATGTTATATAGACATTGTCTAGTATACATAATGAAGCCAAGTATTACACATTGTTTTATAGACTGTGTGGTGTGTTCAATGTAACCATTAGTATATTGTAAAATTCCATTTGGCTAAACAAACTGTTGACACTTAGACTTACATTTTATTCAATTAATAGACTGAGATATTTGTGTTTTTGAATTGTATTTTCAACAGATATATCATTTTAAATATTTCTAGGTAATTTGTATTTCTATTTCAGGAAAGCAAATGTTCACAGCCTGTAAGAATTTACTTGAGTAACTTTTATTTGAGGTAATCTCTTTTGGTAATTTTTTCCAGTGATCACGGAGTAATTTTTACAGAAACAGAAACTACACCCATTTGACCCTCATGAAAATAAGTAGGTTAACTCCATATTCTGAAAAAATGGAAATGGTCATAGATAGTTTTTGAGCATCAGATAAAAAATGCATGATCTTTTAAGACAGAGAATAATTTAGCACTCTGTGTGTAAAAAAGAAGAAATGGGTTTATATAGTGCACACATTCCTAAAATGTTTAGATGTCAGATAGGTGTTATGTTGTTTTCTTAGTATGAAACAGAGCTTTGAGAAACAATCAGCAATCTGAGTCTTTTTTCTTTCTTTCTTTTTTTTTAGATATTTTATTTACACTTCAGATGGCATCCCCTTTCCCCATTCCCCCCCACACCCCCCTTAGGAAACCCCTATCCCATGCCCCCTTTTCCTTTTTGAATTTATACATTCTTTTAAAATAATGTTAATCATAGGCTTTATAAGTTTGGAATTGTTCAATCAGAGGTGTAACCCACTGACCAACCTAGATATAACAACTGTCTTTGACTGGTGGAGATACTTGAACATCTGGCTCCCTGTCTCCCCCCTCTTTCTCTCTTTCATCACCTAGCTTCTCCTCTCTTTCTTCTCATTTTCTTACTCCTTTTCTTCCTCTCAGTACTCCTCCTACCTTAGCTCCTCCTACACATCACCCTTCCTGTTAAAATGAAACTTTTCTCTCAAAATACAATTAGAGCATGATTATCCCAATTTGTACCAGTGAGGTACAGGATAGTCCTAATACCCAGTCCATCCTTTTGTTGACTAACCAGCTCCTCTGTCATCTTTTCTAACTAAAACCCTTAGTTCTGAACCTGGTTTTAGGATGAATGTCAGCTGACGACCATCCATTCAAATCTTTTCTCTTAAGGTCAATAGCTATATGTTTTCAACCCCATCAGAAATCCAGAATGACTGAGTTAACTATAATTGTGGGAAGCACAAATCATAGTTTCTAAAACTTAGCCAATTTATAGAGACCTCTGAACACCTGGATACTCGCTCTACTTCAAAACGTTGGAGCATCTGTTCTTCTGCTTTATAAGTTTGGAATTGTTCAATCAGAGGTGTAACCCACTGACCAACCTAGATATAACAACTGTCTTTGACTGGTGGAGATACTTGAACATCTGGCTCCCTGTCTCCCCCCTCTTTCTCTCTTTCATCACCTAGCTTCTCCTCTCTTTCTTCTCATTTTCTTACTCCTTTTCTTCCTCTCAGTACTCCTCCTACCTTAGCTCCTCCTACACATCACCCTTCCTGTTAAAATGAAACTTTTCTCTCAAAATACAATTAGAGCATGATTATCCCAATTTGTACCAGTGAGGTACAGGATAGTCCTAATACCCAGTCCATCCTTTTGTTGACTAACCAGCTCCTCTGTCATCTTTTCTAACTAAAACCCTTAGTTCTGAACCTGGTTTTAGGATGAATGTCAGCTGACGACCATCCATTCAAATCTTTTCTCTTAAGGTCAATAGCTATATGTTTTCAACCCCATCAGAAATCCAGAATGACTGAGTTAACTATAATTGTGGGAAGCACAAATCATAGTTTCTAAAACTTAGCCAATTTATAGAGACCTCTGAACACCTGGATACTCGCTCTACTTCAAAATGTTGGAGCATCTGTTCTTCTGCCTTCTGGCCCAGGATCATCTGACAGATCTTAGTGCTGCAGAATTATTAAGGGCTGATTACTCTGTCTAGGCAGATATAATCAGTCGACTATTCTGCAAGTGTGTCCTTTTCTGGACAGTAATTTGTCTGTAGAAGGGAAGTGGCAATTCTTGCCTAGTGGCTGTCTCACCACAACTGGAGTAACTCTAAGGATGCTCAATTTCTTCTTAGAATTTAATATAGGAAGCTGTCTGGAGCAGACAGGTCTCTAATGAAAATGAACATTAATACTGAAATGTTTGTCATGTCAATTCTAAGGATTTCTGATGTTTTGAAAACCAGCTATCCATGTAAGGTAATCTGGACTGTTGCCTGTTAACTCCACTCAGCTATTTCTAAATAAAACATAGAGAACACCCTTATAATAAACTCCAAGTCATGAATTTGCTATAGTCCCTTAACTCACAGGCTGACCATCTCAAATCAGTTAAAAAAGTTAAAGAAGGACTGGGTCTAAGCTTTGTATTCCTAAATGTGTTATACTGGTACAATGCTTATGAGAGTAACAATATTCATCTCACTCTTATATCACTAAGAAGCTCATGCCAATGAAAACCTTAAAATTTGTAAACAAAGTAAATTGGTGCCATTTAAGAATTTATATCTTCATCTTGATATTAATTATACAGATTTCTACTAATAGGTTATGGCTATGCAATAAACCCTAGCTAATCCTCTCTATTCCAACAAAACCACTACTTTTCCCTAGAGAGACAGCCCAACATTTACCACCTTAGACCCCATGCCCAGGGAATAGGGGTGCTGACTCATCATTAGCTTCTTCAAGCTGATTATGGGCATTGAGATATTAGAAGAGGAGTCGGGGGAGAGCAAATTGATAATCCTCTGATGCTGTGTCTTTGCTGCCTCCAGATGGAATTCCCAGACCTCAGAGGTTTTGAGCAGGTCTGCCCAGCTTGCTTGTTGAGTAGATACACCAAGGCTGATCATTCTGCAATATACAATTCTCAAAACAAATTTTAGTATCAAGATAGTTTTTTTTTTTTTTTAAAGAGGGCTGACATTTATTAAGAATGTTAGTTCTAACCGCTTTTCTATTTTTTCCCCTCTTTTACTGGATATAATATTTATATTTCAAATTTTATCCCCTTACCATATTTCCCCCACCACCCAGGAACCCCTTATCCCATCCCCCCCTCCTCCTGCCTCTATGAAGGTGTTTACCCACCTACCCCCAGCCCCCCCCCCCCCCCCCCGATTCCCCCCCCCCCCCAGTGCTCAGCCTTCAGGGTACCAATGATCTTGTCTCCCACCTATGCCCAACAGGGCCATCCTCCCCTACATATACAGCTGGAGTCATGTGTCTCTCCCTATGTGCACCTGGGCTGGTGGTTTAGACCCTGGGGAGCTCTGGCTGGTTGGTATTCTTGCTCTCCTCACAGGGCCACCAGCCCGTATGGTTCACGGTTCCCTCAATTTACTCTCTAACTCCTCCATTGGGAACTTTGATCAGATTAATGGATAGCTGTGGGTATCTGTCTCTGGGTATGTGCTACTCTGGGGGACCTCTAAGGAGACAGCCTTATCAGGCTGCTGTCAGCTTTCCCATCCTGACATCCCTATCAGCATCTATTTTTGGTGACTGTCCATGGAATGAATACCCAGATGGAATGGTCTCCCTACAACTCCCCCTTCAGATTCTGTCCCACACTTTGTGTCCATATTTGCTCCCTTGGGTATTTAGTTACTTCTTCTAAGAAAGACCTAGCCATCCTCACTTGTTCTTTCTTCTTCATGAGCTTCATGTTTTCTGGTAGTTGAATCTTTGTTGTTTCAGATTTTTGGGCTAATCTCCACTTGTCAGTGAGTAAATACCATGTGTGTTCTTTTGTGATTGGGTTACCTCACTCAGGATGATATTTTCTAGTTCCATCCATTTCCCTAAGAATTTTCCAAATTCATTATTTTTAATAGCTGAGTAATATTCCATTGTGTAAATGTACCACATTTTTTTGTATCCATTCCTCTGTTGAAGGGCATCTGGGTTCTTTCCAGCTTCTGGATATTATAAATAAGGCTGCTATGAACATAGTGGAGCATATGTCTTTGTTATTTGTTGGGGCATTTTCTGGGTATATGCCCAGGAGTGGTATAACTGGGTCCTCAGGTAGTGCTATATCCAATTTTCTGAGGAACCGCCAGACTGACTTCCAAAGTGGTTGTACCAGTTGCCACCCCTACCAACAATGCAGGAGTGTTCCTCTTTCTTCACATCCTCGCCAGCATTTACTATCACCTGAGTTTTGATCTTAGCCATTCTGACTGGTGTGACGTGGTATCTCAGTGTTGTTTTGATTTGCATTTCCCTGATTACCAAGGATGTTGAACATTTCTTAAGGTGCTTTTCGGCCATTCGCGTTTTCCTCAGTTGAGAATTCTTTGTTTAGCTCTGTACCCCATTTTTAATGGGGTTATTTTGTTGTTTGGCGTCTAATTTCTTGAGTTCTTTGTAAATATTCGATACTAGCCCCTTATCGGATGTATGATTGGTAATGATCTTTTCCCAATCTGTTGGTTGCCGTTTTGTCATGTTGACAGTGTCCTTTACCTTACAGAAGCTTTGCAATTTGATGAGGTCCCATTTGTCCATTCTTGATCTTAGAGCATAAGCCATTGGTGTTCTGTTCAGGAACTTTTCCCCTGTGCCTAGGTATTCGAGGGTCTTCCCCAACTTCTCTTCTAATAGTTTCAGTGTATCTGGCTTTATGTGAAGGTGCTTTATCCACTTGGAGTTGAGCTTTGTACAAGGGGATAAAAATGGATTAATTTGCATTCTTCTACATGTTGACTTCCAGTTGATCCAGTACCACTTGTTGAAAATGCTGTCCTTTTTCCACTGGATGGATTTAGCTCCTTTGTCAAAGATCAAGTGACCATAGGTGTTCATTTCTGGATCTTCAATTCTATTCCATTGATCTTCCTGCCTGTCTCTGTACCAATACCATACAGTTTTTATCACTACTGCTCTGTAGTACAGTTTGAGGTCTGGAATGGTGATTCCCCCAGAGGTTCCTTTATTGTTGAGAACAGTTCTCGCTATCCTAGGTTTTATGTTATTCCAAATGAATTTGTAAATTGCTCTTTCTATCTCTATGAAGAATTGATTTGGAATTTTGATGGGTATTGCATTGAATTTGTAGATTGCTTTTGCCAGGATAGCCATTTTTACTAAGTTAATCCTGCCAATCCAGGAGCATGGGAGATCTTTCCATCTTCTGAGATCTTCTTCAATTTCTTTCTTCAGAGACTTGAAGTTCTTGTCATACAAATCTTTCACTTGCTTGGTAAGATTCACTCCAAGATAATTTATTTTATTTGTGGCTATTGTGAAGGGTGTCATTTCCCTAATTTCTTTCTCAGCCTCTTTATCCTTTGAATAGAGGAAGGCTACTGATTTGTTTGAGTTGATTTTATATCCAGCCACATTGCTAAAGTTGTTTATCAGGTTTAGGAGCTCTCTGGTGGAAGTTTTAGGTTCACTTAAGTATACTATCATATCATCTGCAAATAGTGAAATTTTAACTTCTTCCTTTCCTATCTGTATCCCTTTGATTTCCTTTTGTTGTCTAATTGCTCTAGCTAAAACTTCCAGTACTATATTGAATAGATAAGGTGAGAGTGGGCAGCCTTGCCTAGTCCCTGATCTTAGTGGGATTGCTTCAAGTTTCTCTCCATTTAGTTTGATGTTGGCTACTGGCTTGCTGTATATTGCTTTTACTATGTTTAGATATGGGCCTTGAGTTCCTGATGTTTCCAAGACTTTTAACATGAAGGGATGTTGAATTTTGTCAAATGCTTTCTCAGCATCTAGTGAGATGACCATGTGGCTTTTTCTCCTAATAGTAGTAGGATCTGATAATTTTTTTTAATTTCCTCTGTTTCTGTTGTTATGTCTCCCTTTTCAGTTCTGATTTTATTAATTTGAATGCTGTCTCTGTGCCCTTTGGTTATTCTGGCTAAGGGTTTGTCTATCTTGTTGATTTTCTCAAAGAACCAGCTCCTGGTTTTGTTGATATTTTGTATAGTTCTTTTTGTTTCGACTTGGTTGATTTCAGCCCTGAGTTTGATTATTTCCTGCCGTGTACTCCTCTTGGGTATACTAGCTTCTTTCTGTTCTAATGCTTTCAGGTTTGCTGTCAAGTTAATGTATGCTCTTTCCACTTTCTTTTTGTGAGCACTTAGAGCTATGATTTTTCCTCTTAGTACTGCTTTCAATGAGTCCCACATGTTTTGATATGAAGTGTCCTCATTTTCATTTAAATCTAAAAAGTCTTTAATTTCTTTCTTAATTTCTTCCTTGACCAAGTTATCATTGAGTAGAGCATTGTTCAGTTGCCAAGTGTATGTGGGCTTTCTGTTGTTTTTGTCTATATCAAAGACTAGTCTTAATCCTTGGTGGTCTGATAAGGTACTAGGGATTATTTCAATCTTTTTGTACCTGTTGAGGCCTGTTTTGTGACCAATTATATGGTCTATTTTAGAGAAGGTACCATGAGTTGCTGAGAAGAAGGTATATTCTTTTTTTTTTTTTTTTTTTTTTTTTTTTTTTTTTTTTTTTTTTTTGGATGAAATGTTCTATAGATGTCAGTTAGGTCCAATTGGTTCATAACTTCTGTTAGTTTCATTGTGTCCCGATTTAGTTTCTGTTTCCATGATCTGTCCATAGCTGAGAGTGGGGTGTTGAAATCTCCCACTATTATTGTGTAGGGTGCAATGTATGCTTTAAGCTTTAGTAAAGTGTCTTTTATGTATGTGGGTGCCCTTACATTTGGGGCATAGATGTTGAGAATTGCAAGTTCCTCTTGGTACATTTTTCCTTTCATGAATATGAAGTGTCCTTCTTTATCTTTTTTGATTACTTCTGGTTGAAAACTGATTTTATTTGATATTAGAATCGCTACTCCAGCTTGTTTCTTGGGACCATTTGCTTGGAAGATTGTTTTCCAACCTTTTACTCTGAGGTAGTGTCTGTCCTTTCCGCAGAGGTGGGTTTCCTGAATGCAGCAAAATGTTGGGTCCTGTTTACGTATCCAGTCTGATAGTCTATGTCTTTTTACTGGAGAATTGAGTCCGTTGATATTAAGAGATATTAAGGAAAAATGAGTGTTGTTTCCTGTTATTTTTGTTATTGGCAGTGGAGATATGTTTGTGTAGCTACCTTCTTTTATGGTTTTTGGAAGATTACTTTCTTGCTTTTTCTAGGTTGTAGTTTTCCTCCTTGTGATGCAGTTTTCCACCAATTATCCTTAGAAGTGCTGGGTTTGTGTTGAGATACTGTGTAAATTTGGATTTGTCATGGAATATTTTGGTTTCTCCATCAATAATGATTGACAGTTTTGCTGGGTATAGTAGTCTGGGCTGATATTTATGTTCTTTTAGGGTCTGTATGATATCAGTCCACGATCTTCTGGCTTTTATGGTCTCTGGTGAGAAGTCTGGTGTAATTCTTATAGGTCTGCCTTTATATCTTACTTTGCCTTTTTCCCTTACTGCTTTTAGTACTTTTTCTTTGTTTTGTACATTTGTTGTTTTGACTATTATGTGGCGGGAAGTATTTCTTTTCTGGTCTAAACTATTTGGAGTTCTGTAGGCTTCTTGTATATTTATGGACATCTCTTTCTTTAGGTTAGGGAAGTTTTCCTCTATAATTTTGTTGAGGATATTTACTGGTCCTTTAAGTTGGGAGTCTTCCCCCTCATCTATTCCTATTATCCTTAGGTTTGTCCTTCTCATTGTGTCTTGGATTTCTTGTATATTTTGGGTTAGTAGCTTTTTGTATTTTGCATTTTCTTTGACAGTTGTGTCAATGTTTTCCATGGTATCTTCTGCACATGAGATTCTCTCTTCCATCTCTTCTATTCCGTTGGTAATACTTGTGTCTATGACTCCTGATCATTTTTTTAAGTTTTCTATCTCCATGTTATTGTCCCTTTGTGATTTCTTTATTGTTTCTACTTCCGTTTTTAGATCCTGCATGGTTTTTGTTTAATTCCTTCTCCTGTTTGGTTGCATTTTCTTGTAATTCCTTAAGGGATTTTTGTGTTTCCTCTCTAAGGGTTTCTATCTGTTCTTTGAGAGTGTTATTTATGTCTTTCTTAAAGTCCTCTATCATCATCATGAGAAGTGATTTTAATTCTGAATCCTGCTTTTCTGGTGTGATGGGGTGTTCAGGGCTTGCTTTGATGTGGGAACTGGGTTCTGATGATGCCATGTAACTTTGGTTTCTGTTGCTTATGTTCTTGCGCCTGCCTTTTTCCATCTGGTTAAATCTAGTGCTACCTGTACTTCTGTCTCTGATTGAAGCCTGCCTTTCCAGTTGTCTCGCTTGTGTTTGGTCTTCTAGGGGTCCAGAAGTCTCTGTGATTTTTTCCAGCTGCACTGATTAAGGTGGTATCTCTAGGATGCCTCAGGATATGGTGCCTCCAAGGTAGCAGTCCAGCTAGTTGTCTGCTGTTCTGGGTGCCGTGTTTCCTCTTGGATATCTCAGGATATGTTGTCTGACACTCTGAATTCAGTTGTTCCTCTGTGGCTCTGGGTTGAGTGGACCTTCCTGTATGTCTCAGGCAGAATCAGGGGTCCACACAACTGCAGACCTGGCAGAGGTCTGGTGTAGGCCTCAGACCCGGGAGATGGGCAGAAGGGGGGTGCTAGCCGGCAGGGGCAGGGGGGGATATCTGCTGGATTCTGAGCACTCAGGGTACTCAGCTATAAACTCAGGGTAGTATGTGGGTTTTCCTACCTAAAGCTGTTTGTGGGATCTGTGGAGCCCCCAGTATGTGTCTGGCACTGGTAACCAGGGTGCACTCACCAACAGGCTTCAGACCGGAAGAGGGGCAAGCGATGGAAGAGGAATGCTAGCTCTGGCTATGGGTTCTATGGATCCCCCATAATGTGTCTGGCAGAATCCTGGGTGTACTCACAAGCTGGCTGGGCAGAGGTCTGGCCCAGGCCTCAGGCTGGAAGAGGGGAGCGCGGTGAAAGGGGAGTGCTAGGGCTGGCTATGGGTTCTATGGATCCCCCAGAATGTGTCTGGTGGAATCCGGGGTGCACTCACAAGCTGGCCGGACAGAGGTCCGGCCCAGGCCTCAGGCTGGAAGAGGGGCGCGCGGCGAAAGGGGAGTGCTAGTGCTCCTGAGTCTGTTTTCTTATCTTCGTTTCAAAACATCCAAGGTGAGTTCTTTATCTATACCCTCATTAATTGACTTTCTAAATATTTAGTCTGAGCCATATACTTTTCTGAGTGTTGAGTTTTTATTAGCTTATTCACTGCTTTAAATGACCATATAGAGTTAGCACTCTAATTCTACTGTGTATCTGTGTATTTTAAGAAGCATCCCTACCATCAGCAACTAATGTCCCCTGCCTTGCATTCCTGGGTTCTTTACCAGAGCCTACACCTGTATACCATGGCAACCCTCAAGACTAAATTCTATTATTCAATGAGAAAGCCTAGTATTTTGCCAGCATCTCCCTATTCATGCAATAAATAAAAGATAACTTGTATATGTGATGAGAGTGTGAATGAAAAATTGCTATTTTATGAAATTATCATGCATACTATAGATCCTGGTCTGTTCAAAATCTGGTTGTAGGTCATATACCTCTAGCCTGATAGAACTTTAGGTAGTGTTTCTATATGTCATGCTTGATTACACTTCTTCATCACACTTGTGTGTTTACATTTATGGCCTTCAGTTGATTAAATGAGGCATTCTAACTTTATGAAAAGTGTAATGGTTTTAGTCAGTGTATCCAATACTACATTAATTACAGCTGACAATACCTGTAGTAAAGTATGTTTGTGGTGCCCAGGAAAAGACTTGTAATCTATTCAAATTTATACATAAATAATCATCACACTGCTTCAGATGACTCCTTTGTGAAAAGAAATAGAGTATATTCCTTAGCTTATTGAAAGCATTTAAGTTTTCTCTGGAAAGTTATTGGTGAATGTGGAGTGGTGGAAATTAGGAAAGGGGAAAACCTTAACCTTATCTGCATATCTGGAGGGTTTTTAAAATAAAAGATAAATAATAAGTTCCATGTAAAGGGTGGATATTTTTATATCTGATTTTCTTTTGTTTCCATATTTTCTCTTTGTTGTAGAGGGCTTGTATATATCTTAATCTGGTTCAGGACAGCCCAAGGAAAAGTCTTATTTATAAATATTAGTTTCTTGGCACTTAGATTAATTATGACTTGCTATCACATATATCTGGTCTTATCTTCTTGCCTAATTTCACAGAGTAAAACATGATTCCCCTTATTTATTGGGAAGACAAGTGGTAAAGAGATTTATTTTTGATAACTGTTTACAACTGGGAAGGTGCAATAACAATAATAATGATGATGATGATGATGATGATGATAATCTCTTTGAGATTATATAACTCTTACCCAGGTTAATCCAGTAAACAGTGGAAGACTTTTGCAGCTTTTTCTGGCATTGTTTTGAATGATGTTTTTCAAAAACAATATAGATTTTAGGCAGTTTTTAGGTAGTAGCAAATTTTTTTTAAAAAAAATCTGTAATCGTCAAAGACAAAAAAATTTAGGGTCAAGGGCCAAGGTCAGAGGGCCAAGTGGTGTATTGAAAGGACCTAGATAAGGGGAGTAGCCAAGACATCCAGTACCATACTCAAAATATCCAGAACCAAAATTTAGAATATGATCACTATGATTCAAATAAGTTCTGGTGAATTTGGGTGACAAATTCTGTATGTTTTGTTGTAGCATCTGTGTTCAACATATATTTAGTTAACAACAACAAAAGCCAAACAATCAATCCCCTCCCCCAAATGGGTAAGGAAGTTACATGTTTTTGTGTTCAGATTACATAAAACCTAATCTTTAAATTTGGTGAGTTAGTACAACTAGTGGCTGTATTTTGTTTTGAAATTTAATAGTAGAATGTCCAAAGTGTTTCAGTGTAAATGAGATGGATTTAGGTATATAGTCTAGTAATATAAGAGGAAATGGAGTAAGTCCATCTATACTTTTACTTCCTGTAACTGTGTGTTCTATTCTTCTGAGAAGGGGAATGAGTTGACAGTTTCACTTAGTCTCAACAATGGAGCAGATTTTGATTGGTTGTTGGGAGCTATATTACAAGAGAATACCTTAGGGTACAGAAAGTATGTATAAAATTTTGTCCCATATAAAAACAAATTTCTGACTTTTAAAATAAATGTTAGCTTAGTAGTGAAGTTTGGGTGAGTCTGTTTTCTTTTGCTTGGTAGATACAATTTCCATTAGAACAGTCCTGATCAAAGATTGAAAGAGCTCATTTTCTGAATGTATAACATTTTTCTGGAGTAAATAGTCTTTGGTTTCAGGGCTAGAATTCTAACCCGCGGGCGCGTCTCACTAGCAAGAACACACGCGAGTTTCGGATCCTTCTGCAGCAAGCATTTATTGCATCATGAAGAAGACAAAGGACCCTGAACGGTGCCAGCTTAAATAGCCCTTAAGGCAGCGCGTACATACTTGATTGGCTGCTTGCTCTTTACTCATATAATGCCCCGGGATTTGGCTGTGGGCTTGGCGCGCTCCCAGCCCCTGCGCCTGCGCACGGAACCTATACGCCAAGATCATCAGCAGATGTGAGCAACATTCTGCAATAGCAATTACTCTTAAGTGGCTTTGCTGGTGGCTCAGCCACCCAGAGCTTCCTGGGCTAGGAGGCAGTGCGGGGCCTTGGCTGCTGCATCCGGCTCCTGCACTCCCTGCTCACTCCAGCGAGCCCCACTCCTGTGCACTCGGCTCTCTACATAGAATAGTCTTCTAAGAGAAAAAAGTTAAAAAGCCTTTTTCTTATGTTATAGGTCTTACATGTACTATTCTGGGAATTTTCTTATGATTACCATTGGTAAGTGATAGATTCATGGAAAAACATATTTTTCATGACTCAGAATTTTGGCATATTGACAAAGGCACAAACAGTATTATTTTTAAGGGCCAGTTTATTTAATCAAATAAAATTTTAACTGCAGTATACTTGAATAACAATGTTTATAACTATAGATTTCTATATGTGAAAAGATTTGAGATGAATTTCAATACATTTATCATGTCTGTGTTGCTAGCAAAAAAGTAATTTAAAGTAAGACAAGGAAGAAGTAATTAAATATGGGAATTAAATAAAATAAGTATAAGATCATTGTAAAATAATAACATCACAAAATGTAGTATTCTGGACATGAAAATGGTATTTGCAAAACTATTTAAGTGAACCAAAAGTAAATATATGCTAATAAAATGAGTGTGTTGGTGAAAGAAGATAAGCAACAGTAGATAGGTAATAGGATAGAGGTAAAATATGCAAAAGCTTAGTAAGGACACCTCACCCAAACTCCAAGCTATTCTTGGATTTCATCAATAATACATATGTCTATATACATATTACATTTTCAGGGAGCATAAAGGAGAATTTAGATGACCTTGACAGTCTAGAGCAGGCCGTATTAATAAATGTATTTAATTTAATAAAGAGGTGGTGATTAGGGCACAGGACCTAGTCACTCTATGACAAGAAATCAAGAGAATACAGATTGCATGTCTTAAACTTAATTTTGTAGCTATGGATAAAGAAGAGTGAGAATGGTTTTGCTTGTTTTTTTTTATTGTTTGTATTTTTTTGTAGAATGTGTAAGTTAACTTATTCAGGTGCTTATTGAAACTATAAGCTCTGTTGTCCCTTTTTGTAATACCCAGAGACTGGGGTGGCAGTGGGGGTCAGCTATTTCTCTTCTGTAGTCACAAAATCGATGGCTTTCTGGAACACTGAACTCAGTTTAGTGCCTTGGATTTGGGGGAAGATGTTCTGTTTGATGCCAGTGTAAAAGCAAGGAAAATTAAAACAGACAAACTAAACTTTAAAAATACAAACAACAGAAAAGTTTTTATCTACTTCTAAGCAGAAGGGATGATATTTTAAGGCTGATAATGGAATGACACGGATTTCTCGTAGAGATTCTTACCTCACCTATTGAACACACTCAACAGGCTTTGCATCTATGTTAAGCTCAGGCTAGGAAGGAATTCTTTTCTACCAATCTTGATATCTATTGCTGTCTCCATCCTGGTGGACCATCTAGTTAATGCCACTGAGTCACACCTAAAGCACTCTGTCCATTTATTTTTCTTTTTAGATGTCGTAAAACCATAATAAAAAATTAATAAAATAAGATTGTTTTAATGTTGCAGATCTATGGCTTTTTTTGGATCTTTTTTGGCTGCCAACATGTTGATGTTGTGAAAGATGGGCTTTAACATGATTTTCAGGAATGAAAGTATTCCCAGGCCAAAAAGAAACAAACAAACAAACAAACAAACAAACAAAAGCGCTAGCATGGTAAAGCTATATATGCCATTCTTGAAGCTTTACCAAAATGGAAATACTGATGTTAATGCATGGATAATTTTATCAGCATTATCTGCAGAATCAAGCTCAGCAAAGCAGCATTGTTTTAATTCATAATCTCACTATGCAAATTTAAACATCCAGAGAAATGTTAGAATTATGCCAAATACATTGCAAGTTTCTCTAAATGTTGCCTAATTATAGTGACCATCATTGTACATTTTAGGAGTAATACAAATCCATTGGTATTTGGCATGTCACTCAAGATGGCTCCTTACTCTTTAACTCTGAACCTCCTTCCAACAATTTGAATAAGATAAAGAGCATCAATCCATTGTTCCAAAGACCTATCTAAATCCTCTTTTATACTCAACCATTAGTATTATTGTTGCTAAATGATTTACAACAGTAGCTGTGTTAATTTCTGGTGTCAAAGCAATTATAGAAGCAGTGGTGCTAGTAAGTAATTTAATTAAATCTGTTATACCATTAATAATCAAGTGCACTATCCTCTTGTTTCTGCTTAAACCTTGACTCATGTCTTTTAGTACTGATTGTTAGACCACTGAAACAGATGTGCCAGGTTTCAACACACGAACACAATTAGAAAGTATACAATCAATGTAACTTACATTAAATTCTGTAGAAGAAACAAGAGTAATTTTACCTTGAGAATTAAAAGAGCCTTAACACTTGCACTAACACTTGTTTGGAATCCATGTCCTGTCTCAACTCTATCTCTTGCTAACATAACATCATAGAGAACTGCAGCTAACTTCCAAATATGTCTCTGAAAATGTCCACAACCAGTGTTCCAAATGAAGACTGTTATTTCCAGCATTGGATTGATTTCTAGACCATTACATGATTAAGTCTGAATAACTTGTCACATTTAGGAAAAATGCAAGCATCATTATAACTTTTCCTTTTGATTCTCTGTTCCACAAGCTATAAGAACTTAAGGCAAGACAGCTTGTCCCATCTGGGATATAGACAAGCAATGGTGGTTGGTTCAGGAACATAAGTAAAATACAGCTGCTCAGTCACCATTGTCAGGGCTCTCAGCAAGCTCACAGGTCAGCATCATTTTTTGTCCCATCATCAGCATGTCTTACAAGTCACTCTGGCAGCTACCATGCTCCTTCAGCATCCTGCAGAAAAAAAACACAAATATGCCCTCTTCCTCATATTAAATACCTGGTCAGGATCATGCCATATGCCAATAAGTGGGTCCTACCTTTTCACCTAGGCATAAGTATTCCTAGTTGTATGGTGCCATAGATACTCAGCAAAAAGTTCCTTGGCATTAAACATTCAAAATAGAAAGAACATTATATAAATAAATTTGTGGTGTACATGGATTTCCTCCCCCTTTTTATTTTATGATTACACTGTTTTAAAGTTCCATCGGCCCATTCCACAATAAGTTGTCCTTGAGGATTATAAGGACTCCCGGTAATATGGCTAATATAAAATTGTGGACAAAATGTCTCAAATGCTCAACTGCAATAGCCAGTTTCATTATCTGTTTAATCTGATTTGGAACAGCCAGCATAGAAAAACAATGTAGGCAATGACTAATAAGGTTTTAGTTACTTCTCTTGTTAAAGAAGTTGCAACAAGAAAACCTGAGAGGGTGTCAGTAGTCAAATGTACATATTTTAATTGTCAAAAATGAGAAATATGAGTAGCATCTATTCACTATAATTGATTAGGTATGAGATCTTGAGAATTAACACCATTATGTGGTACACATATAAACTGAGGACATTCAGTTCAAGTCTTTAGTTGCACATTCTCAAGAAATACCAAATTGTTGTCTCAAGCTATTACTATTTTGTTGATGTAAAGAATGGGATTGTTTGGCTAACTGTTCCTGTGTAAGACTTATAATATCCCTGGTATACAAATCTGTTGTGTCATTGCCCTAATGGGTGCAAGGAATCAAGTATGACTTTTTACATAACCTATAAAGTTAAGAAACAATAAGTTTTCTTAAATTGAGTTGTATTTGCATAAATAATTGCGAAATTTGAAAATTAGCAGTATCTAAACAAGGAACAGTTTCAAGTAATTGTATACCATAAGCTATATATTAGCTATCAGAATACAAATTACAAGCTTGATTTTACAGCATTTCTTTCTTTTTAACTGGATATTTTATTTATTTAGATTGCAGATGTTATCCCCTTTACCCATTTTTTCTCTGGAAACTCCATATCCCATTCCGTGTCCCCCTGCCTCTATGAGAATGTGCCCTCATCCACCTACCACTCCTGCCTTCCCATCCTCACATTCCTCCAAATTGGGGCATCCAGATTTTATTGGACCAAGGGTATCCTCACCAACAGATTCCCAACAAGGCCATCCTCCCCTATGGGAACCATGGGTCTCTCCATGTGTGTTCACAGGCTGGCTGTTTAGACCCTAGGAGATCTGCTTGGTTGGTGTTGCTGCTGTCCAGTTGGGGATGCAAACCCCTTCAGCTCCTTCAGTCCTCTATCTAAATCCCCATTGAGGACCCCATTATTAGTTCAATGTTTGGTTGTGAGTGTCTGCCTCTGTATAGGTCAGACACTGGTAGAGCCTCTCAGATGAAAGCTATATCAGGTTCCTCTCAGCATGTACTTCCTGCATCCACAACAGTATCTGCCTTTGGTTACTGCACATGGTCTGCATTCCCATGTTGGGCAGTCTCTGGATAGCTTCTCCTTCAGATTCTGTCCCACACTTTGTCTCCTTATTTGCTCCCATGAGTATTTTGTTCTGCCTTCTAAGAAGGACTGAAGCATCCTCACTTTGCTCTTCCTTCTTCTTGAGCTTCATGTGGTCTGAGAGTTATATATTTGGTATTTTGTGCTTTTGGGCTGATATCCACTTATCAGTGAGTGCTTTTGGAATTGGGTTACCTCACTCAGGATGATATTTTCTAGTTCCATCCATTTGCCTAAGAATTTCATGAATTTATTGTTTTTAATAGCTGAGTAGTACTCCATTGTGTAAATGTACCACATTTTCTGTATCCATTCCTATATTGAAGGACATCTGGGTTCTTTTCAGCCTCTGGCTATTATATATAAGGCTGCTAAGAACATAGTGGAGCATGTGTACTTGTTATATGTTGGAGAATGTTTTGGGTATATGCCCAGGAGTGGGTTAGCTGGATCATCAGTTAATACTATTTCCAATTTTCTGAAAAACTGCCAGACTGATTTCCAGAGTGGTAAGTGGTGTACCAGCTTACAATCCCACCAACAATGGAGGAGTGTTTGTCTTTCTCTACATTCTTGTCAGCATCTGCTATCAACTGAGGTTTTGATCTTAGCCATTCTGACTGGCATGAAGTGAAATTTCAGGTTTCTTTTGGTTTGCATTTCCCTAATGACTAAAGATGTTGAAATTTTCTATAGGTGCTTTTTGACCATTCTAATATCCTCAGTTAAAAATTCTTTGTTTATCTCTGTACCCTATTTTTAAAAGGGTTATTTTTGTTCTTTGGAGTCTAAAATCTTGAGTTCTTTACACATATTTGATAGTATCCCTCTATAAGATATAGGAATGTTAAACATTTTTTTTCCAATATGTTGATTGCCATTTTGTCCTATTGAGAGTGTTCCTTGCCTTAACGAAGCTTTGCAGTTTTATGAGGTCCCATTTGTCAATTTTTGATTATAGACCATAAGCCATTGGTGTTCTGTTCAGAAACTTTACTGCTGTGCTAATGTGTTTGAGAATCTTACCCACTCTCTTTTCTATTAGTTTCAATGTATCTGGATTGTTTTTGACATCTTTGATCCATCTGGACTTGAGATATGTACAAGGAACTAAGAATGGATCAATTTGCATTCTTTTACATGCTGACCTCATGTTGAATTAACACTATTTGCTGAAAATTCAACCTTTTTGCCCACTGGATTATTTTAGCTCCTTTGTCAAAGATCAAGGGACTCTAGATGTATATATTCATTTAGGGGTCTTCAGTTAGATTCCATTGATCTTCCTGCCTGCGTCTGTTCTAATACCATGCACTATTTATCACTATTTGTCTGTAGTATAACTTGAGGTCAGGGATGGTGGTTCCCTGAAAAGCTCTTTTATTGTTGAGAATAATTTTTGCTAATCTGTTTTTTGTTGTTCTTGTTGTTATTCCAAATAAATTTCCAAAGCGCTTCCTAACTCTATGAAGAACTGAGTTGGAATTTGGATGGGAATTGCATTGAATCTGTAGATTGTTTGTGGCAAGATGGCCAGTTTTACTATATTAATACTGCCAGTCCATGAGCAAGGGAGATCTTTCCATCTTCTGAGATCTTAGATTTCTTTTTTCAGGGACTTGAAGTTCTTGTCATACAGATCTTTCACTTGTTTGGTTAGATTCACAACAAGGTATTTTATATTATTTGTGACTATTTTGAAAGGTTTTGTTTCCCTAATTTCTTTCTTTGTCTCTTTATCCTTTGAGTAGAGAAAGGCTACTACTTTTATTTGAGTTAATTTTATATCCAGCCACTTTTGCTTAAGTTGTTTATCAGGTGTATGTGTCCTCTGGTAAAATTTTTGGTGTCATTTAAGTATACTATCATATCATCAGCTAATAGTGTTATTTTGACATAGAAATAATCATATGTATTGTTACATGTGTTTTTTGTACTTTTGTTGTGTTTCTTTTTTAAATATTTTGAATTGTTTGCTTTATCTTTTGGTTTATTTTCTAAACACACAGAAAGAATAAATTAATTTGGATTGGTGGCATGGAAGAGAGGATCTGGGAGGAGCTGCAAGTGATCAGAATATATTGCATTAATTTTGGTTAAAAATACAAAAAAAATGTAAGGAATAAACACAAAAATCAAACAAGGAATGAACTGGACAGATGGTTCAGTGATTAAGAGCAGTGGATCTTCCTCCAAGGTGCTCAGGTTCAGTTCTTAGTACCCACATGATGGTTCATAATTATCTTTAATCCACATCCAGGACTACCATAAAACATTCCTGATCTCTATAGGTACCAGAACACAGACATAAATGAAACTAAAACACCCATAAACACAAAAATCTAAAAATAATTCATCCAGCAACAATGTCACAACCAAACTAAGTCATCATAAACAAAACAAAAATGATGTAAAGATGTTGGGAATTTGTTTTAATGCCTTGTCTTATTTTGGTTCCTAAAAGTTGCTTCCAGACTTGAGAGCTACCCCCAGATGACTTTAATTGGTAAAAAAGAATTTCCATAGAGCAAACTGCTGGGCAGGGAGACTGAAGCAGGCTTTTATATTGTACAGGTATAGAAGCAATGTAGAGAATAAACGTAGAAGACTCACAATGACTCGAAGTGTTGCCGCCTGCAGCAACAATGTTGAACCGGGTTCAACTGTAAGAGAGGCTGAGAAAGGAAAACGGGCGGGAAGAGATGAAGCCAAGACAAAGTTCTCTGATCAAGGCTTGAAATTTAATAATTGGTTTCACATATAAAGGGAAAGCCCCACCCTCAGATTCTCTTCTCGGTTCAGCCCATGGGCTGGTCAAGGAGATAGCAGTCTGGAAGGTGTCAAGGCTAGCTCAGCAGGCAGTCCATTCTTCTTAGCTCAGGTAGCAGGCTCCAAGGCACCAAGGCTGGCAATGCAATGCCTCTCCTAGGTCCTACTGTTGCTTGATTTCTAGTGGTAAACAGCAACCTGGACAGGTTGGCAGCATGGGGGAAGGGCACAATTCCCCCGTTTTGGTTAAATTAAAAAGAAAAGAAAGAGGTGAAGCAGGAATAGGGTCGTCGTGTATCTGGCTAATTCCTGCTGACATTGGGGGCTACATGTCTCTAGGGGGAACCTAAAAGAACAGGTATGGGGGATGTTTGTCCAGTCTTAGGAGAGTTGGCTGTGTCCTGCTGTCCAGGGTTTATGGAGCCAATCTGAGGATAGGTCAGAAGGAACAGGTCCAGTAGAAGCAGCTGTGTGGGGTACAAAATATGTAGTGTGGTCAGTTACACCAAAATGAACAGCAATAGCTAACTGCAAACTTAATAAATGAAGTTTTTTTGGTGGTCTGTTTAAAAACTGATCAACTGTCCTATGTCTATAAATGTGACCTTACACAAGTATTGAATATGCCTTGAGATGGAAAGGGCAGTAATGGGAAGACCAAATGTTTTATTATGTTCCCTTTAAGAAGAAGGGCCCAGACAGGCAGTGGTGGCGCATGCCTTTAATCCCAGCACTTGGGAGGTAGAGGCAGGCAGATTTCTGAGTTCGAGGCCAGCCTGGTCTAAAGAGTGAGTTCCAGGACAGCCAGGACTACACAGAGAAACCCTGTCTTCAAAAACCAAAAACCAAAAACCAAAAAAAAAAAAAAAAAGAAGAAGAAGAAGAAGAAGAAGAAGGGCCCAGAAAGTGAGTGTTATTATGTTTTTGTTGTTGCTGAGTGGGCAGAAAGGGTTTTTATTGTTATTGTTGTAGCAAATATCAATGGCATAAGAATTCTTTGTATTTCACATATAAAGAGTAGCTTTTGAGTAGTTCCCTGTATTTCTAAGATGATCACATAAACAAATTTACCCAATAACTAATGTTTTCTTACTATGTCCAAACCAACCTAGTGGTTGTGTGGCTAACTTTCTCAAGTAAATATTGAATGTATAAATCATATATTTTAGATTCTGTTATTAGGCCTTAGTTGTGGCCTCTCAAAAGCATTTAGTTGTAGTCCAGATTAATGCCTACCATGGTGTAGCAGACTTGTAACCTGCTTGAGAAATAGTTATATTACGCTAGTATATAACTTAAGGAAGAAAATAAAATGAAAGTTCACTCAAAGCAGAGAGAAATCTTTCTTAACAAAATAAGGAATGAGAAGGAAGTGAGGGAGGGAAGGAAGAAAGAAAAATATCTACAGCAGAAAATGGCTTCCATAACTCATATCATCAGTAAAAAGGAATTTTCCAAAGCTGGGGTTTTAACTCATTGGTGGAAACAGAAGTTGTCTAGAATGTGTAATGTTCCAACTTTCATTTGAAATGGAATGAAGGAAGAAAGGGAGATAATGGGGAGATAAATGTGGCCAAGTAATAAAAGAACTTTTGAAGAAAACATTTCAACTTTTAAAACACACACACACACACACACACACACACACACACACACACATATATATATATATATAAACATATATATTTGTGTACCACAAGTGTGGATCACACTATATAGGTTAAAAGAATGTTTTGGATCCCAGAAATTTTAGTTGCAGGGGCTTGTACATTGCCATGTGAATGTTGGGAGCTGAACCAAGGTCTTCTGTAAGATCAGAATGTTATCTTATTCACTGGACCATCTATTTATCACTGCATTTCACCTTTCTGACAACCTTACTCATTCTGACATATTTGGTTGGCTTGAGAATACATAGCATTGTAAATCTGGTCATGTCCATTGGGCTCCTCACAACCATCGTCTTTACACTCAAAACACATTTAAGCTAAGAGGGGAGTAAATGTTAACAAAAATGTCACCATGAAAATCTCTTCACAAAAATTTGTCTAAGAACATAATGTTTCCCCCTCCTGTCTACCTGGTAGTCTGTACTTCACAACCAATTACTCCCATTTGATGGTATCACTCAGTAGAAATGATTGCCTCTGTGTCATTTATCATGGCCACAAATCATACAAGCAGTTTGAAGTGATTGATAACTGTCATCCCACTAAAGGAGAAAAATAAGTGGAAATTAGTTGGGCCATCCTAACGGTCTGCCTTGGATAGATATTTTTTCAGCTGGAAAATTGGAGTGGTTCCAATTGAAAATTGGAGTCAATCCAAATGTTCCTGTTTGTTAATATATAAGGTTTTTTTTTTCTTTTTCAGGAACACAGGCTATCTCTCTGTTTCCATGCAACTTATGATTTAGTCAGACAAGCCCAAACCTCAGAAGCCAGGTTGATCTTGAGATTATACTTGGAGAGCCTTTGTACGTGTAATTCCATACCAAATCCAGTCTTCTGATCTACAAATTTAGGTACTCTACCTCCAAATTGTTATCATATGTCCCCTCTTCTTGCCTATGACACCAAACTTTCTCTAGGTGTCATCCTGTGATATATAGTTATTATCTGACCATCAGTCTTCTCTCCTTATTTCTGAACAGCTCTTTCCAGGTGTGGTCTTTCAAAAGGATAATGGATAGGATGTCATTTGACCTCAAAAATCTCCAGTGTTTTCCTATTGATTTGAGATGCGCTAGTTAAGTTTCTATTGCTGGGATGAAGAAACCATGAGCAAAAATAATTTATGGAAGGAAAGTGTTTAGCTACCTCTATAGATCATATTATACCATGAAGGGAACTTAAAACTAGAACTCAAGGCAGAAACTTGAATGTAGATATTGAAGTATAAGCCATAGAACAATTGTGCTTGCTGGTCGACTCCGTGTAGTCTGCTCAGTGTGGTTTTTTTTTTTTTTTTTTTTTTTTTTTTTTTTTTTTTTTTATCTAATATAGGACCACCTTCTTAGTGGGAGCACTTCACACTGTAAGCTGGAATCTTCCACATCAATTTTTTTTTTTGAAAACACAGTCTGATGGAGGGAATTTGAAGTTCTCTCTTCTAAGACAACTATTCCTTCTGTCAAATTAACATTAAAATAACAAGCAAACAAAATAAAATCAGAAACAACATACCAGAATAACACTGAAATTTTTTATAACTACCAGTAGAGGTAATATAGAATCACATCACTACTTGAATTCAATTCAACATTTTTATGAAGCTTTACTATATTGACTTCAGTTTTAGAACATATCATTCTCTTCACCATGCAAGTAACTAAACACTCACTCTTTCTTCTACTGAAAAACCCTTCCCCCAAGATTTGAAAAGCTATTTCATCATGTATTCATCCCAAAAGTCATCTTTCCCCAGAGGCTTTTCTTGACTTTGACATGTGAAAAGGTACCTTGTGAATAAAACTGTTTTCTTACATCAGAGATAGTTCTACTTTTGAGGTACAGTATTAATTTGTAGCAAGAAGCCCCACCTTATATCTACTGAGCTTTGGAGCACATGGTGATCCCAAATTACTGCTATACTCCCTTCCTTATCATGTCCACATTTCAAATGGGTTAAACTGTTTTTGAGCTTCTGCTTGTTCTCCAAGTTAAATACTTGAAACAAAATATATGTGCCCTGGAGTGGAGATTGTGCTCTGGTTCACATGTACTCAGCCCACACCAAGATTCAGCTTGACCCCCCAAAAGTTTAGACACATCCAGGATTACAAATTCACAGCTTGAACCAAGGTGTTCTGACATACTGTTTATCACAGGTTCTCAGGAGAAACAAGGTAGAGTCAGAGATAGGAAGGCCAGTAACAGATAACCAGATCGTCTGAAGCAAGCACAAGAATATAAGCAACAGAAACAAATACTACTTGACAACACCAGAACACAGTTGTTTCACCATAGCATACCCTGGATATGCTAACACACCTGAAAATCAAGATTTTAATCTAAAATTCTATCTCATGAGGAAGATAGGATATTTAAGAAGGATAAGTATAACTCCCTTAAAGAAATACAGGAGAACCCTGGTAAACAAGTAGAAACTCTAAAAGAGGTGACACATGAATCTCTTAAAAATATATAGGAAAACAAAATCAAAGTGGTGAAGGAATTGAACAAAACCATCCAAGATCTAAGAATGGAGATAGTAACATTAAAGAAAACACAATGAGTACAACCCTAGAGATGAAAAACCAAGAAAAAAAGCAGGAGTCACAGATGTGAGCATACCAACAGAACAAAATAGATAAAAGACAGAATCTTAGGCATAGAAGATACCAGAGAAGACATTGACACAAACAGTCAAAGAAAATACAAAAAGCAAAAAGCTCCTAATTCAAAATATTCAAGAAATGTAGGAAACAATGAAAAGACCAAATCTAAACATAATAGGTATAGACTAGAATGGAGATTTCTAACTCAAAATGCCAGCAAGCATCTTCAACAAAATTATAGAAGAAAACTCTCCTAACCTCAAGAAAGAGAAGTAACCTCTAAATATACAAGAAGAATTCAGAAAACCAAATATAAATTCAGAAAAGAAATTCTTCTCATCACATAATAATCAAGACACCAAAGGCACAGAACAAAGAAAGGATATTGAAAAAATGGGAAAAAAGGGTCAAATAACAATACCTTTCCAATGATCCAGCCTTACAGAGGATAATAGAAGCAAAACTCCAACAGAGGACAGAAACTACACCAACAATACCCAAGAAATTAGTCTTCTAACAACAACCCCAAAAGATGAGAACCACACAAGCATAACTCCACTTCTAACAATATCAACAGAAAAGAACTAACAATCATTGGTTCTTATTATCTCTCAATATCAGTGGACTAAATTACCCAAAAAGACATAGACTAACAGACTGGATACATAATAGGTTCCAGCATTTTACTGCATACAAGAAACACACCTAAGCAACAGGGAAAGACACTACCTCAAAGAAAAAGCCCAAAAATAGTTTCCAAACAAATGGTCCCAAGAAAGAAGCTGTAGTAGCTATTCTTTTCTTTTCTTTCCTTTCCTTTTCTTTTTTTTTCTTTTTTTTTTTTTGGGGGGGGGGGGGGGGGGATATATTCTTTAGTTATGTTTCAAATGTTATCCCTTTTCTTGGTTCTCCCCTGAAACCGACTATCATATGCCCCCTCATCTGCTTATATGAGGGTGTTCCCCCAACCAGCCACCCAGCCACTTCCACCTCCCTATCATTGAATTCCCCTCTATTGAGGAATTGAGACTTCACTGAACCAAGGACCTTTTTTCACACTGTTGCCTGACTAAGTTATCCTCTTCTACATATGTACCTAAAGCCATGGGTCCATCCATATGTACTCCTTTGTTAGAAGTTTAGTCTCTGGGAACCCTTGGGGGGGGTCTAGTTAGTTGTTATTATTGTTCTTCCTATGGGGTTGCAAAACCCTTCAACTCCTTCAGTCCTTTCTCTAACTTCTCCACTGTGGACTCCATTGAGAATTGTGTGCTTAGTCCAATGGCTACAACCATCCCCTCTGTATTTGTCAGAAAGTTTACTAAAGCTCAAAGCACACAATGAACCTCACACAATAATAGTGTGAGACTTCAACAACCCACTTTCACACATCTAAAGATAATGAAAACAGAAACTTAACAGAGACACAGTAAAACTAATAAAAGATAGGAACCAAATAGATTCAACAGATATCTACAGAACATTTTACCCCAAAACAAAGAATATAGCTTCATCTCAATACCTCAAGGAATCTCCTCCAATACATATGATAAAAATGAACAAAAAAGAAGCTTCAACAGTTACAAAAACATTGAATTAGTCTGCTGTATTCTATCAGACCACAAAGGCTTATTTTTAATGACAACAAATCCAACAGAATGCTCACGTACACATACAAGTTGAATAACTATAAATTCAATTTTAATTTGGCCAGGGAAGAAAAAAAAGAAACTAAAGGTTATCTAGAGTTCAATAAAAATGAAATCACAACATACCCATTCTTATGAAAACACTGATGAGAGAAAAATTCATAGCTCTGAGTTCCTCCATCAAAAAATTGTAGAGATCGTACACTAGCAACTTAATATCAATATGAAATCTCTACAACAATAAGAAGCATATACACTCAAGAGGTGAAAACAGCAGAAAATAAACTCAGGGCAGAAATTACCCAAGTAGACAGAAAGGGATGTATACAAAAAATGACAAAACTTGGAACTGGTTCTTTGAGAAAATCAACAAGATAAAAAAAAGACCATAAGCTTGACTAACCAGAGGGCACAGAGATAATATTCAAATTAACAGAATCAGAAATAAAAAGAGAGACATAATAACAGAAACTGAAGATATTAAAAAAATTGTCAGATCCTACTACAAAAAAAACATACTCAATAAAACTGGAAAATATAGATGAAATGGATGATTTCCTAAACAGATATGAGGAACCAAAGTTAAACCAGGATCAGATAAACCATCTAAACAGTCCTATAGAAACTAAGAAAATAAAATCAGTCTTTAAAGACTCCCAATTAAAAATAAAAAAAACCTACCCAGGTCCAAATTGTTTTACTGCAGAATTCTTTTAGATCCTCAGAGAAGAACTAATACCAATACTTTTCAAACTATTCCACAAATACTGAAACACTACTCAATCCATTTTGTGGAGACACAGTTACACTGATAAGAAAACCACATAAAGACCCAAGAAAGTAAAAGAACGTCCGACCAATTTAACTTATGGATATCAGTAAAATATTCACAATAAAATCTAAGAAACCATATACAAGGACATGTCAATACGATTATTCACCATGACCAAGTAGACTTCATCCCAGGGATGTAGGAATGGACCAATACATGGAAATCCATTAATGTAATCCAGTATATAACAAACACACAAAAAAGAGAAACTTATTTCATTGGATGCTGAAAATGCCTTTGACAAAATACAATACCTGTTTATGTCAAACATATTAGAGAAGTCAGGAATTCAAGGACCATACCTAAAGATAATAAAAATCAATAGCCAACATCAAATAAATGGAGAGAAACTTGAAGCAATCTCACTAAAATCAGAGAGAAGACAACTCTACCTACTCCCCCCCCCATATATTTAATATATAACTTAAAATTCTAGCCAGAGAAATTAGAAAACTAAAGGTAATGAAAGGGATACAAAGAGGGAAGGAGGAATTCAAATTGTCACTATTTGCAGATGATAGGATAGTAGACATGGGCTACCTCAAAAATTCTACCATATAACTCCTACTGCTGATAAACAACTTCAGCAAAGTGGCTGGATATAAAATTACCTCTAATAAATCAGTAGCCTTTCTCTACTCAAAGGATCAATGGGTTGCAAAGGAAATTAGGGAAACAACAGCTTTCACAATGGTCACAAATAATATAAAATATCTTGGTGTGACTCTAACCAAGCAAGTGTAAAAGCTATATGACAAGAACTTCAAGTCCTTGAAGAAAGAAATGTAACAAGACCTCAGAAGATGGAAAGATTTTCCATGCTTATGGATTGCCAGGGTTAATATAAAAAATGGCCATTTTTTGAAATCAATCTACAGATTTAAAGCAATCCCCATCCATATTCCAACTCAATTCTTCAGAGTTAGAAAGAGCAATTCTGAATGAGCAATGTCTGAAAACACAGTGTTTTCAACAAATGCTGCTGTTTCAACTGGAGGTCAGCATGTAGAAGAATGAAAATTGAACTCTTCTTATCTACTTATACAAAACTCATGACCAAGTGTATCAAGGAGCCAGATAAGCTGAATCTAACACAAGAAAAAATGAGGAAGAATCTCAAACACGTCAGCATGCTAAAAGATGCTTCAACATATAACAAGGATATATGCTCCACTATGTACATAGCAGCCTTATTTATAATAGCCAGAATCTGGAAACAACCCAGATATCCTTCAACAGAAGAATGGATTTATGAAAATGGCAAAGATCCTGTGTGAATACCGATGTATATAAATTCTTATTTCCTTTATATGACATATTGGTTTGACTTACATGTTCAGGTAAGATAGTTATAAGTTAGATCTAGCTCTGAGGGCCTAATGTTAAGCATAATCATGCATTTTTTCCCTCATTTTTTCTCCTTTCCTTCTTCTCCTTTCCTTGTCCTCTTTCTTATCTTTCACTCCCCCCATCTCTCTTGATTATGATAGATTCACATTGTGTAGCCCAAGCCAGCCTGGGACTTATAGCATATCCATATCACTCAGGGCTGGCCTAGAATTCAGAAAAACATTCCTAATTCAACCATTCTAGTTCTTTATAATCATTCTTCTTCTTTGACCTGGTACCCCCGTTTCAGGAATCCATTCAGCCTGGTACTTCAAGTCTCTCCCAGGCTTGGAAATTCCTCTGCCACTGAGGGTAGACAAAGCAGCCCAACTAGTAGGATGAATCCTACATGTAGGTACCAATGTTAGGGTTAGCCCCTATTCTAGAGCTGCACATCTACTACATATATGCTGGGAGGACTAAGGCCAGCCTATATATGGTATTTGTTTAGTGATTTAAGGGGCTCTATTATCTTCATAAGATTGGATTTAGATCATTTCCCTGTGTTTCAGTTGTACTAGAATATGCAGTATTCTATATGGCAGTAAGTGTGCTTTGGAGGTATCATGTTGACCTGGTTCCTGTTGATTATGTACTTTTGAGGGCCTTTAGCCATCTGAGAAATTTTGGCCCCTGGATTTTCTTATTGTACTAGGTATTAGGAGGGGAGTGAACCTTGATGGTCCTGATATGTCAGGCCTATGATGGGTATCCTTGGGATGTGTGGCTCCACATATTCAGTTTTGTATGGCTCAGGGACCTCAGATCTGATGAAGGTGGGCAGAGAGGTGGCAGGAGAATGGAAGTTCTCCTGGTTTGACAGGCTCCTCAGAAGAGCTTGACTTGGCCTGCAGGGCTCAGAGAGCAGGAAAGATGGGTATGTGAATGGAAGCTTATGGTTCAGGACTCTGATGGGGGTAGTAGAGAGGCAGATCTGATGAAGTTGGATGGAGAGGGGGCAAGATAGTGAATATCACTCTGTAATGGCAGGATACTCAGGACAGCTTGGCTTGGCCAAAATTGATCAGAATGCAGAAAAGATGGGTGGGGAGATGAAAATTTACTTGTATGGTTCAGGAGTCTGATGGAGTTGGAGGAAATTCAGTGGGAGAGTGGAGGTCCACTTGGGATAGCTGGCAGATCAGGGCACTTTGGCTTGGCTGAGAGCAATCAGAAAGCAGGGAAGATGTGTGGAGGCAATGAAGCTTACATATATGATTCAGGAGTCTGAGGAAAGGTGGCAGGAGGAATGGAGCGCCTCAGCCCTTGGGGTGGCTGTCTGATCAGGGCAGCTTGGCCTAATCAAGAGGGCTCAGAGTGCTAGTTCTTAAATTTATATTTATGAGTCAAAAGTTTCTTGATTGAGCCTTGATATTTATGAATTTTTCACTTGGTTCATATGCTCTGATTAGACAATGTCTGGTTGGGGAATCACCAGAACATTAGAAACTATATTAAAAGTTCACAGCATTAAGAAGTTTGAGAACCATTGATCTATAGCATGTATTTTTTTAGAGTAAATATCATGCTTATGTTTCTGGATATCCATGAGGCATTAATATTTATGAAGAGTTCTGCAGTTTCCATAAGTGGTTTTAGTCCATTATCACATAAATGTTAACATGATTAATAGCACTATTGAAGCACATTACAATCTTATGAGTCTTACCTTAAAGGTAAAGTGTTGTCATACACACAGCATGCTATACAAATTCACACAAAGAAAACAAAAAAAGATTGACACCGCGCGAAAATCCTTTATTAATTAACAATGAGCAAATGACAAAGGCCACCATGTCAAATTGTCTAATGTCAAACCAGATATATGGCAGCAGCAGCGGCAGCAGAGCAACTGGAAGCAATGTCTGGTCAGAGGGCAATTAAAAAGACCAGATATACTAGCTGCTTTGGTGTTGATGTTAAGCCTGACTTTATATAACACCTGATGTGGGCACACAAATCTGGTACTAGGTTATTCTTTTTCTTCATTTTTTATCTTCTCAGAGTAACAAATCCATTTAAGAGATAAAGATACTTTAATTAGATATTCATTTAACAGAGCCACATGCACTCCAGGTTGAAGTATATTTTTCAGAAAGGATTTAACAACACAGAATATTGTGTGTTGTACATTTTAAATACATTTCCCTGAAAGCATATAAGATGAGGGTTCATTCATGGAGTAAAGTCACACTTTTTCTTCAAAAACCAATGTGGATTAGACCTCACATTTACAATAATTTCCCCAATAATCTTCTAGAGAAGCATAAATGTGCATAATCAAAACCACAATGAAAATAATATTATAATGAAGCTAAGGACATTTTGATGATGAAAAACTTATATCAGTATACCGTATGAGAAAATGTTCTGAGACTTTAGTTTATAAGTCAGATGAAACAAGCTGTTGTGATCTTCAAAGTTGATTAAACCCACATGGACATGGGCCAATATTTCCATGTGACCACTCTGCTTGCCATTTTCAATTCAGCCATAATATGTGTTGGGATTTGTTTTGGAGAAAGTGAGCTAGCACTGGATTCTGTTCATATTGGCACTAAAAATGATTAAAAGGCTGAAAGAAATCAATGATGCCCACATTAATACAAATAGTGATTACATAAAGCTAAATTTAATAATAACATAATAGCAGGCATACAATAAGGAAAAAAGAAAAAAAAGAAACAAGCATCAAAGAAAAAAGCAGAAAATAAAGTGTCTGTCATGCCTTAGAGTGGGAGAAGGGTTAAAGCATAAGTTTGAAAATGACTATTACAAATTCAACTTTGATGGAGATTTTCTACAGTATTAATGGGGGAGATATTAAGCAGAGAGCTGTACTTTTGTTTACATAAAGTCAGACAAAGTGAGATAGGAAAATGAAATCATAAATATTAACAAGACATCTTTCATTAGGATAAATCTAAAATCAGACACTATTGGTTATGTATGGGCCCATAGATTTGCTTATCTGTATTTGGGATGGAGGTTTTGTTTTGAAGATAAAGTCCAAATCTTTAATTGTTCTACTCTTTCTTCCATGGTTGTCTTGTATATTTTTATTTTCGATAAATGAAGTTTTCATTAAGACTGTAGAACATAGTAATTTTCTAGAATTTGACAGATATTAAAATATTGTTTTTTAATGGTTGAAGCTGGTCTTCTGAATGCCTGTCATTTTAGGTAATTAACAGAATCAGGAGATCAGTGAGATCTGTGTGGAATCAGTCACTGGTATGATATTTGATATTCATTTTACTCAGGAACATCTTAATGGACAACTCTATTTATAGGACTGAAATCAATACATTCTCTACCTTGAACATAAGAATGACAATTTTGATCAGTACTTAGTAGAATTACTTTTTCCCCACTTTTAATGTCATTTATTCAAGATGCTATTTTTTATTTTGTCATTTCTCTGTCCACATTTCTCTTACTTACTTGCATATTTATGGCCTGTATTTATTTTCTACTATATATAGATTTAGAAATAAAGCCTGCTGAGTTCCTTTAGTATATATATATATATATATATATATATATATATATATATATATATATATAGTTAAAACTGACCCTTGTGAAGAATAATTTCATCTCTTAGTATTCAATATTTTCTTCTAGTTTATTGTCTAAAGTATGATCTTATGAGAATTACCTCATCCATGGTTTGGATCAGCAGCTATATTATTGTAGTACTGTGGATGCAGCTTCTCAGTTATTTCTAGGATACACAATCTCACTGCAGAATCTCTGGTCCTCTACCTCTTACAATATTTTCTCCTCTCTTGTGCAATGTTCTCTGAGGAGAAGTTTCATTGTAGAGTAACCCATAGGCAACTGCTTTTGACAAGTTGTATTTTTCTGTAGAAATCTATATCTCATGCAAAAGAAACTGCTTTGATGAAGGATGAGAGCCAAAGTTATTCCTGAGTGTACAAATAAACATTCAGAATGCAGCTAGGAATTATGCTTTTCTAGTAAAATGGCTATTGTATGTATTCCTCTAAGATCCAAGACCACATTAGTCACAGGTTGCATAAATTTCCAGTACAAGGCATGAGTCATCTCCTGTTGAGGGAACCTTAATCACAATTTTGGAGCTATTACCCACTGCAAAGTTATGAGTGCCTATGGATCATAGGCATCAAAGCTAAGGAAGCCTCTTGATTAATTTTCTCTTCTGGTATCTTGCACAGCATCTTTTTGTACTATGAAAGCAGGTCATTCAGGAGAAGGCTTCTGGGTCTGATAATTATAGAATACCCTGAGTCTTATATAAAAAGTACATGGTATCTCTAGCAATAGAGAAATATATTAAGTATCCAGGAAGCAAAACATGGCAATGGGAAATATATATATATATATATATATATATATATATATATATATATATATATATATATATATTGGTGAGTCTCTTGGATTTCCCTAACCAACAAGTCAAAGGAAGTTTATTTCTGCTTGCTGCTGGGATTATTTTTTTAAGATGATCTATAGATATTTCTATAGATATTAAGTATAACATTATTAGGCCACACATGATGACTTCATTTGGTGTGTGTATGTTTGTGTGTGGGGGGGTATGTGTGTGGGGGCGTATGTGTGTGTGTGTGTGCATATATGTGAGCAGAATTTTAGGTGAATATAAAATAAATATGACTAGGGTTTTTAAATATATCTTTAGTACTAGTTTTCCCTCCTTCCTTTTTCTACCTCTGTATTGACATCTCTCCCTATCTCTAAAGATGGGCCAGGATCTCCCTGATCCATAGAAATTGAGACAGACATGCTTCTTTTATTTCTAATCTCCTCTTATCAGCATAAGCACTGATCAATGTCAATGATCTGGAATTTTTTTGCTCTATCTAATCAAAAGGCTAATTGCTTTAACAAAATCAGAGGGACCCTGTGAGAGCATATTTTATCCTGGGATAGGGCTGACCATGAATAACGGGGTACACATAACAGCTATCCTTTAAGCCATTAACCATATTTAGATTCAGCATCCAAATATTGTTGATAATCACTAAGAAGGGTAGTTTTCCTGGTTCTGAGGATGAAGTTTTGGATTTTAGTTATGACTTCCATTAAGCATTCAAATCATAAATGGAAACAAACAGAATATTAAATAATTTAAATTTATTAAAATTTGGTTTCCTATGTATTTAAAAATTCTAACAAATTTACAAAAAACATGTTTCTCAATAAAACATAAAGTATTTGTTCTTTAAATGAGTTTCTATAAATGCTGCCAAGAGTAAATAGACATCTTATGGAAAATCAAACTGTTTTAAATAGAGGAATATATTATAGTTTTATACTTATACCCCTCATAACATCTGGGCTGACCTGGATTTGCTATTTAACTGAGGTGATCTTGAGCTCCTGACCCACTTTCCACTCTACAAAACTGGAGTTACAGCTGTGGAACCCCATTTGTATTCTGTTCAATAATTGAGGTTAAACACATGGTACCCTGCATCTTAGGCAAATGTTCCCTAACAACTGAACTACATTCTCCTGCATATAAAACATGGGCATCATATACTCTAAAACTTAATTATCATACTTGTACCATATTTATGTTTTATTTCTCACAAACTTTGTGTGGCATCTTGAGATTTGTATAAATGCTCTGGGTTTTGTTTTCACTTTTGTTTTATTTTGCAAAAGCATAGTCATTTACTTTAGGGAAATATTGATTTTGTAATATAAAATTTGTCACTCTTTCAAACTATATTCTTCTTCTTTTTAAACTTCCATCTATTATAAAATGCATTATTCTCTTATACAATGTATTTTAACTGCAGGCTTACCTCTCCCCCAAATCCACTACTCCTAATTTCCTTTCAGAAAAAAAGCAGGACTCCAAGAGATAACAGTTGAACCTATTATAACAAGATGCAGCAAGTCTAGGTACAACTTTCATATTTAGGCTGGACAAGGTTACTCAGTATGAAGAAGATGGTCATAAAAGCAAACAAAGGAGTCAGAAACATACCAACTCCCACTACTAAGAGTCTCAAAAAATCCCAGACTAAACTTTTAAACATTTGTATAATAGATACTTATACTTTGTTTTTATATTTTTTCTACCAATTACTACATACTGTCTACTTCAATTCTTTTCCTAATAAGATAGAGCAAAATGAAAATCATGAATGTATTATAGTGGTGTAACATAAGTAATATTTATAACAAACTAACACTGGTAGATTCTTGATTTTGCATAGGCTTAAACATTATTACTTGGTTTTATTGGAATTAGAATTTTTCCCAAAACACATATTCTTTCCCCATTCTCCCAGAATCTCTCCAATTCTTCTCCCACCCAAGTTTATACCCTGTTTTTCACTCTCATTAGAATATGATTGGAAATTTAAATCTTAACAATAATAATAATAACAATAATAATAATAATAATAATAATAATAATAATAATAATAATAAAATATAACCAATCCCAAATAGGACAAAAAAAAAAAAAAACAGAAAAAGAGAGTCAAAGAATACGTGAAAAACATATATATGTGTTATAAAATACGTCTTCACACCAGAGAATACTCATAAACATAAAACTGGAAATCACTAATATATAACGGAAAGATCTTGTCTTAGTTACAGTTTAATTATAATTTATAAGGGAAAAATTCTTGTATTAGTTATGTTTTCTATTGCTGTGACAAAACTTCATGACCTTTAGAAGGATGTTGGGGAGAAAAGGGATTATTTGACTTATATTTCATTATCACTTCATCATCAAGGGTGGTAAGGACAGTCACAAACTAGGGCAGTAACTGATATGCAGGAGCTGATACATAGAAAATGGGTGATGCTGCTTTCCAGCTTGCTCTCAATGACTTGTGGAGTCTGCTTTCTTATAGAACCATGGATGGTATCAACAAAAATAGCCTGGACCCTCCCTCACTGATCAATAACTAAGAAAATGCCTTTTAGCTAGATGGAGGCATTTTCTCAATTGATGTTACTTCCTTTCAGATAACTCTAGCTTGTATCAAGTTGACATTACATCATCAAGCACAGATCTGTAAGGAAAAAAATAAAAGTCCAGAAAAAGCATTGTGAGGACAAAAAAAAAAAAAAAAAAAAAAAAAAACCTACAAAACCTACAAAATACTATTGAGTTTATTTTGTGTTGGACATCTACTACTTGGCCATGGATTTGGCCTGAAGAGTGGTTTTTATACCCACTGAGTATCTCCTGGACCAAACTCATTTTCCTTTTAGAACAGTTGTCATTTCGAGATTTTTTTCTCTAGTAGGGGGTGTGTCTTATGCTTACTTCCCCTATCAGCACTTGATCCTCATATAGTGTTTAACTTTGTTGGCTTTGTGAATGGTGCCACAGTGGCTGAGTTCATACATATGTAAGCTCTATTGTCTCTAGAAGACCTTGTTTCTTTGGTGTCTTCTATCCTTGGTGGCTTCTGCTTTCCTTAGAGTTCACTGAACACTTATGGGAAGTGTTTGGTGAAGAAATCTCCTTTAGGACTTAGTGTTTCAAATCTCTTCTCTTTCTCCACATATTTTCTAGTTCTGTATTTGCATATTTATTTCAGTCTATTGCAGGAAGATGTGTTTCTAATTATGGCAGAACAAGATACTGATCTATGAGTATAGTAGTATGTCATTAGAAATTATTTTTCTTGCTTTATTCCTTTAGTAGTATATCATATTTGGTTTTCTTATAGGTTCATAGAAAATATTGTTCCAAGTTCCTGGTTACTGAGCAGTATCAGGGAAGGGTTTTATCTCATATAATATGTCTTAAATCTAATCAGACATTGGCTGGTTACACCATAAGCTTTGTGCAATTATTGTACTAGTATATCTTACAGGCAGGTTATCATTGGAGATGGAAATATTTGTAATTCATTTGGTATTTACCTGTCTCCTCTGGAAGACTTCCACTATGGTGAACACTCATCATAGGTGTGAAAGCCCTAGGTTCACACCAACTTGACTTCTCCATGAACAATCAGTTATATAGGTGTTGTCTTCTGCAGTAGGGACTTACTGTCAGTTTTCAGAGAGCAACCAATAGCCTTGACAATGGTCTGTGTTATTTGCAGATTTCAGTGAGTCTTCTTTGGCCAATAACTCATTTAGATGTAACCGAGTCCCAGGACTGAGGGTTTTATTTGATGGCAAGAAATTTCTAGTTGGGCCTTTATATCTCCCATTATTTGGTGATTCCAAATTGCTCTCTCTCTCTCTCTCTCTCTCTCTCTCTCTCTCTCTCTCTCTCTCTCTCTCTCTCTCTCTTTCTCTCTCTCTCTCTCTCTATCTATCTCTATCTATCTCTCTCTATATATATATGCCTCTATTTTATTAGATTTCCATATGATCTTTCAAAAGGCTCTTCATTTCAGCAGTACCTTTCCATATTCCCTCCCTATATCTTCTTCCATCCTCTTTTCCATTTGATCCTCCCTTGTAGTACCCACTCACAAGTAAGTATATGTTCTATTTCCCCATCGTAGGTAGCTCTTTACTTGCTTTATAGTCCTGTAGGCTTTACCTAACCTCTGTGGTTATACTGATTATATCCCAATTGTCTAGCACTTAAACCCTTATATCCACATATATGTGAATACATGTCATATTTGTCTTTTGTGTTCTGGGATACCTCGATTAAGATGAAAGATTTTTACCTCCAGCTATTTACATGACAATTTCATTATTTCAGTGGTTTTTAACAGCTGTTTAACACTTCACTGTGTAATTATACAACATTTTCTTTATCCTTCCACCCATTAATTGGTATATACACTGTTTCCAAATTCTGGTTATGATGAATATATCAGAAGTGAATAATGTTTAGCAAGTATCTTTTCTTTAAGATAATAATTGATTTTTTTAATTTTTTTTGGATATTTTCTTTACATTTCAAATGCCATCCCCTTTCCCCATTTCCCCTCCCTAGAAAACCAGTATCCCATACCCCCTTCTCCTTTTTGCTTTTATACAATTTTTAAAATGTTAACCAATGGCTTTATAAATTTGATAATGCTCAATATCAATCAGAAGTGTACCCTAATACCCAACCTAGACATATTAACTATCTTTGAGTGGCGGAGACATGTGAACATCTACCTCCATGTCTGGCCCCCCTGTATCTTTCTCTCTCATCACCTAGATCCTCCTATCTTTCTCCTCCTCCTCTCCTTACTCCTCCTCTCCTTACTCATCCCACCTTAGCTCCTACTATATATCACCCTTCCTGTTAAAATAAAACTTTTCTCTCAAAATACACTTAGAGCATAACTATAGCAATTTATGTCAGTAAGGTGCAAGATAGACGTAATACCCAGTTCATCATTTTGTTGACTAAGCAGAAGCGCTGTCATCTCTTCTAAATAAAAGACTTAGTTCTGAACCTGGCTTTTTTTTTTTTCTTGGCTTTAGAATGAATGTCAGCTGAAGACCATCCTCTCAAATCTTTTTTCTCAAAGTAAATTGTAAGTATTGGCTATGGGACTATAAGTTTTCAACCCCATCAGAAATCCAGAATGACTGAGTTAACTGAAATTATGGGAAGAACCAAGGATAGCTTCTAAAACTTAGCCAATTTATAGAGACCACTGAACACCTGGACAGTCCCTATACTATAGAACATTGGAGCATCCAATCTTCAGCCTTCTGGCCCAGGATCATCTGACAGATCTAGTAATGCAGAATTATTAAGGGCTGATTACTCTGTCTTGGGAGATATAATCAGTCAACTATTCTGCAAGTGTGTCCTTTTCTGGACAGTGATTTGTCTGTAGATGGAAAGAGGCAATTCTTGCCTAGTGGCTGACTCACCACAATTGGAATAACTCCAAAGATGCTCAATTTCTTCTTAGAATCCAAGACAGGAAGCTGTCAAGAGCAGACAGGTCTCTAATCAAAATGAACATTCATAGAGACATGTTTGTAATGACAATTCTGTGGATTTCTGATATTTTGAAAACCAACTATTTATGTAAGGCAATCTGGATTGTTGTCTGTTAACTCCTCTCAGCTATTTCTAAAGAAATTATAGAAAACACCCTAACAATAAACACAAAGCCATGAATTTGCTATAGGCTCTTAACTCACAGGCTACCCATCTCAAATAAGTTAAAAAAGTTAAAGGAGTGGGTCTAAGCCTTGTATTCCTAAATGTGTTATACAGGCACAATGCCTATGATAGTATCAATATTCATCTCAGTTTTATATTAATAAGAAGCTTGTATCAATGAAAACCTTAAATTTGAAATCAAAGAAAATTTTGTACCATTTAAGAAATTATAACTTCATCTTAATAATAATTATACATATTTCTACCAGTAGGTTATAGACATGCAATAAATCCTAGCTAATCCTCCCTGTTCCACCAAAACCACTACTTTTCCCTAAAAAGACAATATTAACCACCTCAGTCCCCAAGCCCAGGGAATAGGGGTGCCAACTCTTCAAGCTGATTATGGGTGCTGAGATATTAGAAGAGGGGTTGGGGGAAGAGTAAATTGATAAGCCTCTGACACTGCGTCTTCACTGAATCCAGCTGGAATTCAAGGACATCAGAGGTTCGAGTAGGTCTTCTCAGCTTGCCTGATGAGTAGAAACAAGGCTATGTATTCTGCAATATAAAAATTCTCAAAACAAATTTTAGTATCAAGATAATTGTTTGTATGAATTCTGGAATCTAGTCTGGCGACCTGCCTCTGTCATGTCTAATCCATATAATTCTGGGAGTTTCTATGAGGGTGTGCTCCCACCATCCTCCCATTTTTGCCTTCCTGCTCTCAAATTTCCCAACATCAGGGAATCCAAACTTTCGGGCACCTAAGCCCTCCACTTCCACTGATTCCTAACCCCTTACCCCATTCCTCCCCTCCAATTACTATGAGGGTGTGCTCCCACCATCCTCTCATTCCTGCCTCCCTACTCTTGCAATTGCCCAACACTAGGGAATCCAAACTTTCAGGTACCAAGGCTGTATACTTCTACTGATGCCTGGCAAGGCCACCCTCAACTACCTATACAAATGGAGCCATGAGTCCCCCCCTTTGTGTTCTCAAGCTGGAGATTTTAGAATGGCTACACCAGCTTGTTTCTTAGGACCATTTGCTTGAAAATTGTTTTCCATTCTTTTACTCTAAGTTAGAGTCTGTCTTTGCACTGAGGTGGGTTTCCTGTATGCAGCAAAATGCTTTGCACTTCCACCAGTAATGAATGAGTATTTCCCTTACCCCACATCCTTACCATAATGACAAGTCAATTGGTTTATGATCTTGACAATTCTAACTGGTATAAAATGAAATCTCAGTAGTTTTGATTTACATTTTCCTGATGGCTAAGTACGTTGAACAATTCTGCAAGTATTTCTCAGCCCATTGTTTTTCATTTGTAGAGACTTCTCGGTTCAGATATGTACTCCATTTTAATTGAGTTACTTTTTTTCATGATGCTCATTTCTTTTAGTTCTTTATATACTTTAAATGTTACCCTTCTATTGGATATGTAGTTGGTAAAAATTATTTTCCCTGATGAAGGCTGACATTCATCAAAATAATGGTGTTGCTGTCCATACAGAAGCTTCTCAGTTTCATGATTTTCTATTTATTAATTGTTGATCTTAGTGCCTGTGCTAATATAATTCTGTTCTGGAAGTCTTTTCATGCCACAATGAGTTCAAAACTATTTCTCACTTTCTCTTTTATCAGATTCAATTTATTTTGCCATTTATGGAAGTACTTGATCATTTGGAGCTGAGTTTTGTACTTGGTGATATATATGGGTCAATTTGCATTCTTTAATGTATAGATATTTAGTTTTTCCAAATCCATTTGTTTAAAATACTGCCTTTCCCCACTGTGCATTTTTGGATTCTTTATCAGAAATCAGCTGTCTATGGGTGTGTGGAACTATTTATGTATCTTCAATTGAGTGCTCTGGTTCAACTGGATAGTTTGTAATGGAAATTCCATACTTGTTTTATTAGTGAAACTGTAGAATACTTTGAAGAGTATTGGTATTTATTTATCTTTGAAAGTCTGGTATAATTTTTATTGAATCCATCATGCCCTTGGGCTTTATTTGTTGTGAAAATTTAATTGATGTTTCAAATTCACTGGGGGTTATAGGTCTCTTTAAATTGTGTATCTGATCTTGGTTGACCTTAGGTAGGTGCTGTATATATTAAGAAATTTATCTATTCTTTTAGATTTTCTAATTTGCTTGAGTACATATTTTTAAAATATGCAGTTAATTTTCTCTTGTTTCCTCAGTGCCTGTTGTTATCTCCCCCCCCCCTTTTTTTTACCTATTTTTAATTTTATCTTCTGTCCTTTTCTTTTAATTAATTTGGCTAAGGGGTTATCAATCTAATTGATTTTCTTAAAGAACTAACTATTCATGTCATTGATTCTCTGTAGTATTGTTTGTGCATGTGCTATTTGTTTCTTTGTTTGTTTCCATTTTAATGATCTTAACTTGAGTTTGATTATTACTTGCTGTCTCCCCATTCTGGGTGTCAATTTTGTTGCTGTTGTTCTTGGAGAACTTTCAAGTGTTTCTTTTGCAAATGTAATTTATATATTTTTTTAAAAATGTGTAAACACATAGTGGTATGATCTTTTCCTTTAGAATGGATTTCTTTTTGTCCCATAAGTTTGGATTAGTTGTGTTTTCACATTTACTCAATTCTAAATAGTTTTTAATTTCTTAATTTTTGTTTTGACCCTTTTTTTATTCAGTAGTTAGTTGTTCAGTTTTCATGAGTTTCAAAGCTTTCTGTTGTTTCTTTTGTTGATATCCAGATTCATTAGTGGTAGTCAGACAGGATACAGAGATGATATTTCAAGTTTCTGGTATCTTTTGTAACCTGATTGAATCAATATGTCTTCTATTTTAGAGTAGTACTCTGAGCTACTGAGAATGTATATTCTTTTGTGTTTGGGTGAAATATCCTTTAAATATGTTAGGTGTATTGGGTTTATAATGTCATGTAGATTCAGCATTTTTAGTTCAGGTAATTTTTGTCTAGGTGACCTGTTTATTGGTGAGACTGGATACCTATGAAACCCATTATCATTCTGTGAGAGTTTGTATGTGATATAAAATGTAAAACTGTATTTTTTAAAACTTTGGTCCTAATGTTGTATAAATTTTACAATTGCAATATCCTCTTGGTATTTTTCTGTTTTTGTATTTTATGGGATGAATATGCAGTATCATTTCATATCTTTTCTGATTAGTTTTGATTTGAAACCTATTTGTTCAGATCTCATAATTGCTAGACTGTCATGATTTATGGGTCTACCTGCTTGGCATCTCTTTTTCCATCTTTATAACTTGAGGTGCTGTCTCTCCTAGTTGTTGAGGTATTTTCCTTCAATGTTGCCAAATGATGGATGCTGTTTTTCAAACCAGTCTATTAGTCAGTGAGTTTCTATTAGGGAATTCATACCATTGATATTGAGAATTATCAGTGAGCAATGTTTGTTGATTTCTTTATTTTGCTGAACTGATGCAGTTTTTATTATTATTGACTTACTATTCTGGGATTATTCATTCCATGTGTTCTCTTGCATGTGTTTAACCTTTTATGGTTACTTCTTTTCTGCTAATTCCTTGTTTAGAAATCTATTTTGTAAAAGTGGAAGAAATTTTTCAGCATCTTATTAAACTCTAACCATGCCATGAGACTGTCATAATTTCTTTTGAAAAATCATTATCATTCAAATCTTAATTACTATTGTCAAATTTTTATTGAAAAATAAATCACAGCTGAATTTTAACCAAAAAAGAACAGTCCTTACAGATAGATACTGCTTAAATTTAGTTGTATTATCGAATGTTTTTATTTCTCAATCTAGAATGATTGAAATTTTTATAAGATATGGTAGTCTAACATATTATCTGTTGTTTCTTAGAAATGCAGCATGTATTTGAAGCCCCTTTTCTGGCATTTATTGTCTCCACAGGAAAGGTAGTTGTTATTCTAATGGGTCTTTCTTTTATTTTACTTGTTATTTTCCCCTAGCAGCTTATAGTATTCTTCCTTTGTTCTCTATGTTTAGAGTTCTGATTATTGAGTGTGAAGTACAATTTCTTTTCTTGTAACATCTATTTTATATTGTGTTTATTTCTTATTTCTCTATAGGCTCCATTTCGTTAGGAAAACTTTATTCTATGATTTTGTTGAAAATATTTTATATTCTTTTGAGCTGGATCTCTTCTCCTTTTACTATTCCGACTATTTATAGATCTGGGATTTACATAGTGTCCCAAATGTCCTGGGTGTTGGTGCCTGAATGATTTTAGACTTAATATTTTTCTTTGAAATATCCATTTCTTCTATCTTGGTTTTAATGCCCAAGATTCATTTTTCCATATTTTTTATTGTTTGGGTGGCTTTTCTGTTAGGATTTTCTTTAGCATCTTAAATTTTTAATTTCCAATTTTACTATACTTTTTTTTGTTTTAGTTATCCTGTAATATTTGGCCTTTATGCTCTCTCTTCCTCACAAATGAATGTAGCCATGTAGCTTTTCTATATTTACCTCAGTTCCCACTAGTGACACCAAAGGTTACTTTCATTAATCAATGTCTAGGTATTAAGCTAGGATTATTTCCATCTAGCTTAATACTCAATTATTCTGTTTATAATAATCTAAGTTTTGACACATGACTCGTTTTTTCTTTTCAGTTTCATGCATCTATCTTCCTCCACATATTGGTGGAAAATCTTCATGTGCTTGAATCGTTCCCACAGCCTTTCCCTCTACTAGATGTTCGACCTTACTATCCAGACTTTTCCTATCAGTCATAGGATTTTTATTACCAAATCAGAAGTTAGCTTACATAGGCAAGGAAGGAGAGAGATACATCTTCACCACAATGTAAAGAAGCACCACTTCAATATCTCCTTTTGTTCTAATAAAAGGCTCTTTTTCTAACATCAATAAACTATATACACTAAGAAAAATTATGAAAACTATCCATTAAGAATTTCATTCACAGTGTCTAGTCCATATGTATTTGGCAACTTTGGAGAAAGTACTCTATTATCTATCCTATCTTTGTGAATGCAAAGTTCAATACTTAATTCACTTTTTATCTATCATAATTTGAATTTATCAACCTAAAATATATTCTTAGGTTTTAAACTATTTTCTTAAATCATAAACAACTAAAGCTTAATTGTGAAACTGTAACTAACTAGTCTTTAACCACATCAGAGATTTGAGATATATTATCTTAGTAAGCAGAAAGTGCAGAGCAGGCAGCTTCCAAAACTACAGAAATGTCAGTATTTGCTAACTACCTGGATTGTCATCCATGGTTTCTATGTGTTTTCTGAGAATCATCTTTGGCCTTCTGGGTCATAATATCTGACAAACTTTTCTATGAGGCCAGAATATTGATGAACTCAATTACCATGTCTTAAAAAACTTGGAAGTTGAATTCCTTTGTTTCCTTCCTGTCCATAGCTTGAAGAGCATTCTGTCAGCAATTGAAGCAAGGACATATTTTTGCCCAGTGGCTAGCTTTGTCATATTTGAAGCAAACTCCTTATAGAGGTTCTTCAATGCCTGTAATGTTTGAAGTAGTATTAGTGGGCTGACAGGAACATTCATGTCTCATTTTCATGAAAAACCTTATGTCAATAAAACATCTTCAAATGTCATATTCTGTAGATGTCTGAAGCTTTTGAAGACCATTTATCTGTATTATGTCTATAGGCAATCATTGCTTGTTTCTAGCTATTTACTATTTGCTTAACTTTGAATACATCTATAAGAGGATAAATAAAACTTATTTCTGTAATTAACTAAACTAGTAACTATTATGACTACAAGTTTAATTGATTGACTACTAACTTGACTTTCTTACCTATCCTAAATAGTTTGTAATAGCAGCTTTTAAGGACTGGAAGTTAGCTTGACATTTTTTAATAAGTTGAACAGGTACAATACCTAAACTAGTGTTAAAATATATAAAATATATTATAGCAAACTAACTTTAAATTTGTGTACAAAATTTATACCAAATGTAGAAAATTTGGCTTGCTAATGCTCTTTATTCTAAAAGTAGATTCAGTAGTCTACCCATTCATCCTTTGATTCCCATTTTTCTTTTCATTCCTTCTCCCATATTTTCCCCTAATGTTAGATTAGAGAGAAAGAAGGATAGAGGAAAAAAAGAGAGAGAGAAACAAATCCCTTAATCTAATCTCTATTCCAGTTTACTCTCTGACCAAGACGGAAGCTAACTTGTGACTAACATCGCTTAAATGATTGTGTCAAGCAGATTAAAGACAATCCTTTATTTTTTCTAGCTGTATTACTATGGTTCTGTCTTAGTATACAAATGTAAATTACACATGGAAGATCAGTTTTTCATTGACTGAAAGCTGTAGAAACAAGCAGTCTTCTAATGATTGTGATTTTAAGGTATGACAATTGTTTCATAGGAACACTGCATTTAAATGGAAAGTGATTTTTAGTTTAAAATAATGGAATATTCATTTTTTTTTTGTTTTATTTTCAGCTATGCAGATCATTTCATGGCAAGTGAACTGATTCCATCAAGCTGTCACCTCAGGTTGTTCTGATGCTCAGTAATGTATGTTTGTCCTTTTCAGAAAATTTGTGCAGATACCATGAACCAGACTAAGATTAAATGTAAAGTTAAATACATAATAAACATCTTTTTAGACATTTTTTTCCACTGGTTTGCTCAAAATATTTTGAATCATGTTGATCTCCTTTTGTAGACTGGCTCAGTAATGGAAATTTTTCACAAAGTTAAATAATATTTCTTTACTTGGAAGACATTCATAATGATAATCCACTTGAAGGCAGGCTTTTCAGAATAGAAAATATTCAATGTGTTGCGTATTACTTTTGTAGCTATGTAAATCACTTCTAATAACCCACTGCCCTCCTCTGACACATTTTTTTTTTTTTTTGTGAATGGTACTTCACTAACAGATATTTCTCAAATATTTTCAATGAACAAATGTACTGTGTTATGACATTCCATGGCCTACAACAAAACAGTGTTTCTGTGTGTAAATGACACTACGGATTAAATTTATGGAATTATGCCTTTTAGGCTAGTGATGTTTCTTTGAGCCACAGATTAGCTTATAAGTGATTTGTAATCTACTAAATGATGAATGACTAATGGGAATACTCTTCACAGTGTACTCCTATTTTGTATGGTTTGAAAGCAACAGCAAAGATGCATCCACTCATAATTGGTACAATGTTATTATTTTCTCAAGCACAGCAAACAATATCATCTATGGCTTGCTGACTTTTCCCAGGTGTTCTTTATGTTTCTTTTTTTATTCACTTGAATGGTATGTACATACATGAAACCTTTCAAATATATAACACACTTTGACTATACCCACTCCAAATAAATTCTCCCTCTACCTCTCATCACTCCTGCTAATTCCATTTCATTCCTTGAAAAGCAAACAAAGAATCTTGTCATACATTTGTACCAATGAGTTTGTGTTTGCATTAAACATATAGGATCCTGAAATAAGAGAAAATGAGTAGCATACTTTCACAGAGATTTCAAACAAGTATTTATTTGCCATTGTTGTATATACAATTTTATTATTTTATATTTTTTATATTTTTCTTAAAATTTAAACTAAAATATTATACAATTTTCTTTAATCTCTCTTCTCCCTCTAATACTTCTTATAATAGAGTATTCCCTCTTTAGTTGGTGGGATCTTATATTATTACTGTTTTACACACACAGATACACACACATGTGTACACAAACACATAAATATATTGTTTCATGAAGCCTTTCAAGGATATAATATACTCTGACCATATTCACTTCATATAAGTTCTTTCTCTACCTCTCATCACTCCTGCTAATTCCGTTCCATCCCTTGACAAGCAAACTTAGGCATAGCTATAAATATGAAAACATGCCTGGTGAGCCCTTTATGTGTTTCTTGTATGTATATGGCTTCAGGTCTGATCACTATGTATTGGATAACAAATTAGAGAACTCATCCCTGGGAGACACAACATTCTCTCTCTCTCTCTCTCTCTCCTCTCTCTCTCTCTCTCTCTCTCTCTCTCTCTCTTTCTCTCTCCAGTCAATATTTGCTTGTACTTTTTTGTCTAGGGGTAAGATTTTCCCATTCTGACTTAGCATATTTTAATTTTCCTAGCTTTTGTAGTTGGTGTTAAAAGTTCCTCTTAGTATGGCCTCTTACTCCTTCCCTGTATTCCTTATTAGTGTTATTTTTTCTCATTTCCCTGATTAAATCATTGCACCCCGCTATTTTTCTCTTTATTGCTCCCTCAGCTGCCTATCTTTTCAGTGGTACCCGTGACCTTTCTTATTTCTGCAGTTACTCTGGGATATGTACTTATACCTGAAGCTAGAAGTATTTATTGAGAAAAATATGTGAAGTTTTTATTCTAAGTCAGGTTTACCTCCCTCAGTAAGATCTTTTATAAGTTCATCCATTTAATAAAAATTATGTGATTTCATTTTTCTTTACAGCTAAATACTGTATATATATATATATATATATATATATATATATATAAAATCATATTTTCATGAAACATTAATTTGATGAAGGACATTTACATTTTGCCATTTCCTAGCTTTTGTAATTAAAACAGCCATGAATATATCTGATTAATTGTCTGTGAAGTAAGATATTTAGTGCTTTGTTCATATGCCAGGGAGTAGTGCAACTGAGGCATAGGGTAGATTTACTTTTAGCTTTTTGATAATTCTTTACACTGATACCCATTGTTGTTGCACCAGTTTGCCATTCCACCAATGGTGACTGTTCCTTTTTTTCCACACTCCCTCCATTATTTGTATTCAGCTCCTTTGTTGGTCTTTGCCACTCTAAGTAGTGTAAAGGGATTTCTTAAATCTGTTTTGATTTGTTTTTCGAAACTGTGTTGAAGAAATTAAGTCTTCTATTTCAAGTGGATATGAATTGGAGATAAGTTTGTCATTTGAGATGGGAGACCTTGTCTAAGTCCCCGTCTCAGTGCTGTGACACCATCTGCCATGAACCTCCACTGAGTTTCTGTGTACTGCCATTGTTTCTGAGTTCAGACATTAAACAAACCAGTTGTGTCTAGCGGGCACAATTTTCTTGGAGTCAGCCAACACATTTGGCTCTTACAACCTTTCTACCTACTCTTTTGCAAACTCCCTAGGTCCTGAGGGGAAGCTTTGATGAAAACATTCCATTTGTTTGTGTAGTTGTGAGTTTCTTTTTTCTTTTTTTTTTTTTTGTTTTTTAAATTCTTTATTGTATTCTAGATATTAATTCTCTCACAGATTTATAGCTGACAAATATTCTTTCACTTCGATTCCTTTTCATCTAAATAATTGTTTTTTAAGTTGTTCAGAAGCTTCTGAATTATATGATATCCATTGGTAATTGTTGGCCTCAATTCTTTTTCGAATGGAGTCCAATTCAGAAAGCCCCTTTCTACACCCATATAAAGAAGGGTACTTGTATGTTTTCTTTTACTTGTTTCATTATTTCAGGTTTTGCATTTTGGTCTTTAATATCTTTTTGAGTTAGTTTTTGTAAAAGATGGTAAATATAAGTCTAATTTAATCAATACACATATGTACATATTTTTTCTAGCATCATTTGTTAAAGATGTTCTCTTTATTTTAAAATATGTTTTTGGTATCTTTAACAATTACTAAATGACAGTCCAGATTACCTTACATGGATAGTTGGTTTTCAAAACGTCACAAGTCCATATAATTGACGTTACAAATATTTATATATTAATGTTCATTTTGATTAGAGACCTGTCTGCTCCTGACAGCTTCCTGTTGTGGATTCTAAGACAAAATTGAGCATCCTTGGAGTTACTCCAGTTGTGTGGTGACAGCCATTAGGCAAGAATTGCCTCTTTCCATCTACAGACAAATTACTGTCCAGAAAGGGATACACTTGCAGAATAGTCAACTGATTATATCTGCCAAGACAGAGTAATCAGCCCTTAATAATTCTGCATCACTAATGTCTGTCAGATGATCCTGGGCCAGAAGGCTGAAGATTTGATGCTCCAGTGTTCGGTAGTATAGGGGCTTTCCAGGTGTTCAGCGGTCTCTATAAATTGGCTAAGTTTTAGGACTTATGCTTAGTGCTTTCCATAATTTCAGTAAACTACATCATTCTGGATTTCTGAAGGGGTGAAGACCTATAGTCTCATAGCCAATCCTGGCTATTTACTTTGAGAGAACAGATCTGAGTGGATGGTTTTCAGCTGACATTCATTCTAAAGCCAAGAAAAAAAGCCAGGTTCAAAACTAAGTGCTTTAGTTAGGACAGATGACAGAGGTTCTGGTTAGTCAACAAAATGATGGACTGGGTATTAGGACTATCTTGTACCTCACTGGTACAATTAGGAATAATTATGCTCTAATTGCATTTTGAGAGAAAAGTTTTATTTTAACAGGAAGGGTGAAGCTAGGTTATGAGAGAGAGAAAGAGAGAGAAAGAGAGGGGGGCATGAAGGCAAATGTTCAGGTGTCTCCACCTGTCAAAGATAGTTTATATATCTAGGTTGGGTATTGTGTTACACTTCTGATTTGAGCATTACCAAACTTATAATGCCTTTGATTAACATTTTTTAATTATAAAAGCAAAAAGGAGGGGGAGATGGGATAGGGCTTTCTAGGGAGGGGAAAGGGGGAAAGGGGGAAAGGGGATGGCATCTGAAATGTAAATAAAATACAAAATAAATAAATATAAAAAAATTACTAAATGGCTGCTATTATGTGGACTCAGACTCATTATTAGGTCTTAAGTACTGCTCACTATGAAAATTCCCATTAATTGGAATTCCTTAGGGCTGTCCCAGAAAGGAGTTAAATGCTGCAGCTTCCAACTTTTGTATGTTCTAACATGTAGATCAACAGTAAACCAGGCACTAACATTTTCTTCTTCAGCCAACTGATCATATTATGATATTCTATTTTCTTTGGCAGAATCAGCTGTAAAGGTTTCCATTTAGTCTTTCCAACCATAATAACCTGACTCCATAGGTCAGGGAACAAATGTGAGAATTCTGTCAAATTCTAAGTTTATATACCACAACTAGAGGTTCTTGGACTGGGAAAATAACCACAGGATGAATTAGGGTCCTACTGGACCTAGTGGAAATACGACTTCAGACAAACTTCCATTAGTTACCTGTCCTCAATAAGCCAGTATTTTTACTGGAGGGTCAGAATGATTTTTGAGGTCTTCCAGAATTAACATCAATTCAGAATCAGTATCCAAAAAGTTTATTGGGTCCTTCCAGAAAGAGGAAGAAGTATTAATTCAGAACCAGTATCCAATGGACCCCAGCAAGTCTGATTGCTTCCTTTTTCCTAGCATATAATTTCTATTATAAAAGTCTGTAGGCCTCTACGGGCAAAGGGCCTTAGAAAGGCTAACAGTAAAACTATTAGGTATTTTAACAAGATTTTTCTCAGGGAAACTTGGACACCTCTTCATATAGAAGGTTCTGGGTCTTCAAACAGACTCAAGTCTGGAAATTGGTTCATGGCTGAGACTCTTTTTTCATAATTAAGTGAAAACTTTTATTTTTGAGATTTTTTTTACATACATAGAGCAAACAAAATTGGAGTATGTGTTTTAAAAGTCTATTTCATGCCTAGAAACACCTCTTTCATTTAGCCAGTACCAAAGGTCCATATGAGTCAAGGCACTTTGCTTCAGCTGAAAATTAATGGGTCAGCCCATTATGAATATTGATTTATTTATGCTGCCCACTACAAAAACTATGAACACTTGGTCTTGTTGATTTTGTGATGCCCACTGAACCCTACTAATTTTAGGCCCAGGTAAACCCATTGCATTTAAGTCACACAAAAGAGAAGTGTCTCAAAACCTAAATTCTGGTACAACAAAAATGATAACCACAAAGTGCTTCAAATGTGATATTTCCGCTCTTACCCGTTTGCACCTGATTATTTGATTATTGAAGGGCATGTCTTCTGGGCCTGCCCATTAGGAAAGATTAAGTTTTAACAGTGCATACCCACTCTAGCATTGCAATTTCTCTGAGTCTTAAAATTCCTTTATCAACATTAAAACAAGAGATATCAGTACTCATATACTTCTTTTCAGTAGGCTATATTTTAACAAATACTTCATTCAACTATTCAAACTTTTACCCTGTGACCTTCCATATTAAAATTTATATCTCTACACATTCAGCTCATATGAGTAAACTCAGCCTAATCCACCATTATCTCATACCCTTAAATCTATTCCCACATAATTCCCAAAATTTTGTCTTGAATGAATTTGTAAACCCATTGAGATTTTTAGTTGTATGCAGCTCTCTCTTAAGGACTCTACTTTCTAGCTCTCACCTAGGAACATGTTCTTTAGCAGCAACTATTGGTAGTCTGTTAAGAACATCAATAATTTCTTTCTTGGCATGTCCTTCAGAGAAAATCACTGCTAGTTTAATTTCCTCAGTCAAAGACAACAAACTAAAAAGCCAGCTTAGACCTTGTATAATTATTTAACCATTCTTAGGTAAGGCATTTTTAATATTTTCAAACCTTTATAAAATTCTTTTACTGATGATTTTTCCAACATTCATTAGACTATCAAGAAATATATTTTCTTCATTTTTATTCCAATATTTAACAGCATAATCATTCACACTATGTCTTTATAAATGTTTTATGTTTCTCCATGGTAATTTTACTTATTTACATTTCAGTAGGCTCTCCACTATCTAGACATTATTCAGTCTATTATGGTGCTTGAAAAATCATGTTTATCTGCTGTTACTCCAGCTAGATGTTGTTTTGTGGGGCTGTGAAACATTAAACAGGCAGTATTAAATTGATAACCCTAGGGCTATAGAGATCCACATTTGTTGGGGGCCGACTTTTAGCAGAAAGCAGCTATCAGCTTTGCAGCCATCTTGAGCCATACACCCTGACATGAGACTTGGATTACAATAGCCTACAACAGCTGAGAACACTCGGATAATCTTGGTTTAGATACCTTGAGATTAAAGGTGTGTGAGATTAAAGGTGTGTGACTTAACAGTATACTTAGAAGTATAGAGATCAGAGTTAGAGACAAGACCTAAGGGCATGATTAAAGGTGTAACTTAGAGGCATGGCTTAGAAGTGAAACATATAAAAGGCAGAGACAGAACAGATCAGAATTGAGACGATAGAAGACATTAGGGAGACACAGCAGAGAGAAGACATTACGGAGAATATAGACTGAGATCAGAGACTATAGAGGAATCATCAGAGACGAATCTCAGACATTAGGTAGAATCTGCCATCACCCTCGATCTTGCTGAACCCCTGACCTGAAGACTGGAGCGGCAGCTTGGGCCAGGATACAGTGGCCGCCCAAACGTGGGTTGGCCCGGGCCTCAACATTTTGCTCAGGGCGAGACATTTATTTTGGCCGCCCCAACGTGGGACTAGTGTGGTCCACAACATTATTTTGGCTGCCCCAACGTGGGGCTAGTGTGGACCCCAACACACATTGAAGGTTATATGCTTGCCTAACTTATTTTCTACAGTTTTCCTTTATAGTTAGCAACATGTTCCTCCATAACAGTGCTACTGGACCACATGGTAACCATAAAAGTTTCCTTATGGTGATTATCCAGAAGGTGAGATATGAAATAAATGAAATGAAATAAATGTATGTTCCCTCAAAGTGTTTCTCTGTAGTTGGTCAGAACAAAGGATATGAGAGATTATTACAATATGCAACAATGTGTTTTCTCCTAAAGTTAATATTTTTAAAACTACTTTTCTCATAATATGCATGGCAAACTAATACCTGGATGTGTTCTTGCTTGGTTTACTTTCAGATTTAACTATATATCAATAACTTCTTTTGGTTTTGCTAGTCTAGTCTAGAGTTATCCTTGCAGTGAAAATAGCAAACCATCTTTTCCTCCTTTTGAATAAAGTGTAAGAAATTCCTTTACAATTCTGAAGTGATAGATACCAACATGTAAGTTTTGTAAAAGACAGCCTAGTTTGTGGTTTACATGGTGAGCTAATTGTTTGATTAGTGTTTTCTGAGATTATCTCCTTTTATTTTTCACAAGAAGTTTAATCCTCTATTTATACGTAGGTATTTAAAATAGATTGTTCTCTCAGAAAAAGAAATCCTTATCTCAGTTTCCCCTTCATCCATTCCTTCCATCCATGCCATATGACACCATATCAATTCTATCCCAGATCCACTTACTTACTATTCACTCTCTATTTTCTGTTCAGAAAAGAGCAAATCTCCAAGAGAAGATAGCCAGATATAAAAAAGAAGATGCAGTATGACCAGACAAATGTCCTCCTATTGAGGCTGACCAAGGCAACTTAATAAAAGGAAAAGAGTATGGAGAACAGGAAAAAGAGTCACAGACACAGTTGTTCTCAATGTTAGGTGTACAACAAAATACCAATAAAAGCATATATGCATAAGACCTGGTGCAGACCAAGGCAGTCTCCTTACTTGCCTCTGTGAGCCTATATTCCCCATATATCTGCTTGAACAAAGTAATAATCCCATTGAGCTCTTTAGTAGTGTAGAGCTCCTCCTTGTGGACTCTACTTTCTACCTCTTATCTAAGAGCATGCTTAGCTTAATTGTAGTTAAATGTCTAGAGGCAACTAATGGTGGTCCCTGAAAAACATCAATAATGTTTTGCCTGGCATGTCCTTCAGAGAAAATCACTTTTAGTTTAATTTCCTCAATCAAAGGCAATATTTCAATGAGTGAGCATAGAGTACATCTTCTGCTTAGGTTGGAAAATTATTTCATCTTATGTGATTACCCCTTTGGAATCTGAGATTCCAAGTTCTCAGCTTTTTTGGAGTTTGGTTCATGATTTTTTATTGTAATACTGACTAGGATACTGTATGGTGTTGTTTCTATTTTGTATTTAAAATATGGTCATAGGAATAGAAAGTCTGAATCATACTGTAATTTGTGTGTGTGTGTGTGTGTGTTTTAAGGAGCCCAAGTCATTTTGTCATTTTCCCCAATAATAGTACAACTTCCAATTGTCATCAGATATTGCTTGTCATTTGATTTTTTTTTACAAACCCAGACACACTAGCTGATATTTATTATAGCAATTGTGCTTGAGCTTTACAAGTTTGTTGTTTTAAAAGATATAAATTATCCTGGCGTTTTAAATTTTTGTATTATCCATGGCTATGGAATGTAGAAATCATGCCAATGTTTAAGCCAGTTTCATGCATTATAGTTAATATCTTTTAATTCCTACATATTGTTCTTTTAAATAAAATAAAGCCTATGCTATGTAAGCAGATTGACTTTTTGTTTATCTTATTTTAATTCATACCTATGATAAGAGGGAGTCTTCTTTTTACAAGCAAACGTATTCTCAGAGTTGAACAAATCTCCTTGTCCATTCACTCCTATGTGTCTTGCTAGTTACAAAAATGTATTCTCTCTTACTGTGTTTTTGTTTTTCAGGTAAAAATGTGAAATAACAAACTAAAATTCAAGCTTAGACATTGTGTGATTATTTAACCATTCTTAGGTGAGACATTTTCAATATTTTCTAAACCTTTATAAAATCTCTTTCCTGATGAATTTTCCAACTTTCATTAATCATGAGATATAGTATCTTCATTTTTATTCCAATATACAGCAGCATAATCATTCACTTTATGACTTTTCGCATGTTTTATGGCTTTCCTCATGGTAACTGTAATTATTTACTTTTCAGGAGGCTCTCCATTATCTATACATTATTCAGTCTGTAATGGTTTTTGAAAAAATCATGTGTTTAGCCACTGATTGCTCAGTTGGGTGCTGTTTGGGGGGGGACTGTGAAACATTAAAGATGCAGGATCAAATTGATAACCCTAGTGCTTTAGAGATTTATAATGAAGGTTATATGCTTGCCTAACTTATTTTCTACATTTATCTTTTATAATTACTACATGTAACCAGCATCAGCCTCCAGTAACAGCGCTACTGGACCACATGGTAACTTTAAAGTTTTCCTCATGATGATTAGTCAGAGTGAGTTGTCTTAAATGAAATAAATGCATACTCCCCTAAAGTGTTTACTCTGTATTTGATCAGAGCAAAAAGATGAAAGATTGTTACAATATTCAATAAAGTGTTTTCTCTTAAAGGTAATTCTTTTAAAACTATTTCCTCATGATGTGCATGGCACAATATTACATGAATGTGTTCTTCTTGCTTGTTTTCCTTTTAGATTTAACTATATATCAATAACCTCTTTGGTCTTGCTAGTCTAGTCTAAGATTATTATTGGAATAAAAATAGTAAACCATCTTGTTCCCTTTTTCCAATGAATGGTAAGAAAAGTTTTGCAATTCTGAAGCCATAGATGTAAGTTTTGTAAAAGAAAGCTTAGTCTGTGGTTTCCATGGTGAGGTAGTTGTTTGATTTGTGTTTTCTGAGAGTATATCATTTTTTTTCTCAAAAAAATTAATTCTCTATTTAAGTAGGTTTTTAAAACAGATTTTTCTCTCATAAAAATAAATCCTTATCACAGTTTCCCTTTCATCCATTCCTCCCATCACCCCCCATGCCACATGTCCATCTATTCTCTCCCAGATCCTCTTACTACTGATTCTGCATTTCCTGTACAGAAAAGAGCAGATCTCCAAGAGAAGACAGCCAGATATAAAAAAAAAAATGAGTTTCAGTATGATCAGACAAATGTCCTCCTATTGAGGCTGGCCAAGGCAACTTAGCAGGAGTAAAAAAAGTATGGAGAACAGAAAAAAGAGTCACAAATACAGTTGTTCTCACTGTTAGGAGTACAACAGAACACCAATCTAACAGCCATAACATATGTGCATAAGACCTGGTGCAGACCAATGTAGGCCCCTTACTTGCCTTATCAGTGTCTGTGAGTCTATGTGAGCCCTTTTTAGTTGATTTTGTAGGCCATATTCTCTTAGTATCCCCTCTTCCTACTGACTCCTGTTTGTTTTTTCTCCCTTATTTCCACAGAATTACTAGGTCTCCAAGGGAAGGGAGCTGATAGAGACCTCCATTTAGATTCTCATTATAATGCCTTGCTATGGGTCTCAGAATCTGTTCTCATCTGCTGTTAGAGGTAGCCTCTCCAATGACCATTGGGCAAGGCATCTATAAGTATAGCAGAATATCAATCACTATAATCATTTAGTTCATTCATCCACTCACACACTCATTTATTCATTCTTTCATTCATTTTCCAGTCACGATTTTATAGTAGGTCTCTGGGCTCCCCAGTTTCCTGTTTGTAGCCACCCACAGAATATAGGAAATGGGGTTAGGTAGGCTTCAAGTTAAGCTCATCATTTTTGGCCACTTCAACATGTTATGCACCACCATTTTCCCAGCACACCTTGCAGAAAGGGCTGAGTCTAGCTTCAAAGTTTTATGGGTGGCAAGTTTACTCTAATGTTTGAAGTAAACAGAGTTCCAATTTTATGAGGAACCACCTTACTGATTTCCATTCTGGCTGTACAAATTTTCACATCCACCATCATAGAAGGAACGTTTTTTTTTTTTTTTTCTCACATCCTTGTTAGCATGTACTATTTCTTGTATTAATGATTTTTGTCAACCTGACAGGTAAAAGACAGAATCACAAAGTATCTGATTAGCATTTTACTCAAGGCTAAGGATGTTGAGCATTTCTTTAACTGTTTCTCAGCCAATCATGACCCTACTGGTAAGAATTTTCTGTTTAGCTGGGCAGTGGTGGTGCATGCCTTTAATCCCAGCATTTGGGAGGCAGAGGCAGGCAGATTTCTGAGTTTGAGGCCAGCCTGGTCTACAGAGTGAGTTCCAGGACAGTCAGGGGGTACACAGAGAAAACCTGTCTCATTTTTTTTCTGTTTAGATCTTCACCATTTTTAAAATTGCATTGCTTTTTTAAAAAATATCTAGTTTCTTGTGTTTCATATATTTTGGATATTAGTTTTCTACAGAATGAGGATTTAAAAAGTCCTTTTCTGTTTCATAGTTTTTTCATGTCTCTTTGATTATGTCCTTGGTCTTACAGAAGCTATTCAGTTTTATGAGGTCCCATTTTTTTTTTAACCACTGAACTTAGTGCCTGTTTTATTAGTGTTTTTTTTCCAGAAAGACTACTCCTTTGCCAATGTGTTGAAGACTCTTCCCCAGTTTTTATTCTTTTAAGTTCAGTGTTTCCATATTTATGCTAAAGTCTTTGATCCACATTGAGTTAGGTTTTGTACCAAGTAATAAATATGGATCTATCTTCATTCTTTGACATGCAGAAATCTAGATTGTAGATCTCCTGGGAAAATACCAAAATGATGCTTGACCATACCACAAGGACACACTATGTTCATTGCAGCTTTATTTGTAATAGCCATAAGTTAGAAACAACACAGATGTTCCTCAATTGAAAGACTGATATAGAAATTGAATTTTGTTTATACAGTGGAATATTTTCTACCTATTAAAACTGAGGAACTCATGAGTTTTGCAGGCAAATGGATGGAACTAGAAAATACTATTCCAAGTGACATCACACAGACTCAAAAGGACATGCATGGTATGTGCTTACATATAAGAGGATATTAGCCAATATGTACAGAATGCTCATGATATATCCAACAGACCCAAAGAAGTTGAACAAGAAGGCCCAAGTGAGGATGCTTAAATCCCATTTAGAAGATGGAACAAATAAATCAAGGGAGGCAGAGAGAGGAATGGACCTGGAAAAGTTACAAGAGGGCAAATGGATCAGGAGGGCAGGATCAGGTATATGGGAGACAGGAGAAATGTGCACAGGGCCAGAAGAATGAATGGGAATATGCAGCTGCCAGGAGTAGGGGATGGAAAGAACATCTAGAAAGTCCCAGGGACCTGGTATTTGAAGAGAATCATGGAACTCAATGTGAGTGACTTTAGCCAAAATATCAAAAGTAGGGATATGGAACCTGAAGTGACTATCATCAATAGTCAGACAAGACTGCTAATGAAGGGATGGGGATACCAACCAACCTACCAAACTTTTAACCCCAAATTACTCCTGTCTAAAAGAAGTATAGGGACAAAAATGGAACAGAGTATGAAGAAATGTCCTACCAGTAACTGGCCAAACTTGGGATCTATCTGATGCATGGGCATCAATACCTAATACAATTATTAATGATATTTTATGCCTTCAGACAGGAAACTAGCATGGCTCTCCTCTGAGAAGTTTCACCAGCAGCTGAATGAGAAAGATGCAGATATTCACAGCCAAGCATTGGACAGAGGTTAGAGACCCCTATAGAAGAGTTAGGGAAAGACTGATGGAGCTGAAGTGGATGACAACCCTAAAGGAAGATCAACAGTGACAACTAACCTGGACTCCTGGGTGTTCCCAGACACTGAGTCACTAACCAAAGAGCATGCAAATGCTGTTCCGTGGCCTCTGGCACAAATATAGCAGAGGGCAGCCATGTTTGGGGTCAGTGGGAAAGGATGGTCCTAATCCTTTAGTGACGTCATGCTCCAGGGTCAGAAATACATGGGTGGATAGAAACTCTCTCAGAGGTGAACTCTCCACGTCGGAAACCAGTAAGGGGACAATATTTGGGATGTAAATAAAGAAAATAATAAATAAATAAATGAATAAATAAATAAATAAATAAATAAATATATCTAGATTGTTTAGCACCATTTTTAAAAGATGCTATACATTTCCAATGTATCTTTTCTGCTTCTTTATCAAAACTGACATGCCCATACGCTTGTGAATTGATGTCTAAGTTTAAATTTGATTTTATTTTCAATATGTCTGTTTCATGCCAATACCATGTGGTGTTTATTACTATAGCTCTGCAGTATAGCTTGAAATCAGGGATAGTAATACCTGCAGAAATTTATTTATTGTGTAATATTGTTTGTATCCTGGTTTTTTGGTTGTTGTTTCTTTTTGTTCATATAAAGTTGAATAAGGTTTCTTCAAAGTCTGTAAAGAACTGTGTTGTAATTTTGAAAAGAATTGCATTGAATCTATAGAATGTTTTGTTAGGACCCTTATTTTTACTATTTAATCCTACCAATCCATGATCATGTGAAATCTTTCTATTGTCTGAAACTTCCTTCAGTTTATTTCTTCAAAGACATGAATATCGTGTTATATAGGCCATTCACTTGCTTGGTTACAGTTACACCAAGATACTTTATATTATTTTTAGCTATCATTAAGGGTGGATTTTTTTAGATTTTTTTTTCTCAAGTCATTTGTGTATAAGAGGGAGACTGTTTTATTTTTGAGTTACTCTTGTATCTAACCATTTCTCTGAAATGTTTACCAGTTGTAGGAGTTCCCTGGTTAAATATGTTTGTTTACATATCTATACTATATCATCTCCAAATAATGGCCCTTTGAGTCCTTCCTTTCCAGGTTGTATCCCTTTGATCTCCTTCAACTGTATTGTTGCTCTAGTTAAAACTTCCGGTTCTATATTAAATAGATATGGAGTTGATAGCCTTGACTTTTTCCTGATTTTAGTGGAATTAGTTTATGTATCTTTCCATTTAATTTGATAGTTGCTATAAAGTACTATAAATTGCATGTATTCTGTTGAGATATATCCCTTGTATCCCTGATCTCCCCAGGACTTTTTTCATTCAGGTATGTTGAATTTTGTCAAAAAGAGGTTTTACAGCATCTCATGAATTGATTATTGTTTTGTTGTTGTTCCTGTTGCTGTTTTTAATTAAGTTTATTTATTTGATGGATTGCATTTACTGTCTTTTTGTATGTTGAACGATTAATGCAGCTATACTTGATAGTATGATGAACCATCCCTGATCCTCTATTGATAATAATGGATGTTATTTTTGATGTGGTGTTAGATTCTGATTCTACTTTGTGGAAAAATTTGGGGAATATTAGCATTAAATCTTCTTTGAAATTCTGGTAGAGAATTAGCAATAAAGATAGCCATCTTACCAAAGGCAATCTACAGATTCAGTGCAATCCCCATCAAAATTCCAACACAATTCTTCACAGATATAGAAAAAGCAATTTTCACATTCGTTTGGGAAAACAAGAAACCCAGGATAGGTAAAACTAGTCTCAACATTAAGAGGACTTCTGGGATAATTACAATCAGTGAAATCAAGCTCTACTACAGAGCAATAGTGATAAAAACCACATGATATTGGTACAGAGACAGGCATGTAGATCAGTGGAATAAAACTGAAAACTCACAAATAAACCCACACACCTACTGTCATTTGATCTTTGAGAAAGGAGCTAAAACCATCTAGTGGAATAAAAGATAGCATTTTCAACAAATGGTGATGGTTCAACTGGAGGTCAGCATGTAGAAGAATGCAAATTGAAACATTCTTATCTCCTTGTACAAAGGTCAAGTCCAAGTGGATCAAGGACCTCCACATAAAACCAGATACACTGAATTTAGTAGATGAGAACGTGGGGAAGAGCTTGGAACACATGGGCACTTGTGAACAGAACACCAACGTTTTATGCTCTAATGGGACCTCATAAAATTGCAAAGTTTCTGTATACACTCATGGAGGCAGGGGAAGGGGGTGTGGGATGGTAGGTTTTTGGAGGGGAAACCTGGAATAAGGATAACATTTGAAATGTAAGTAAACAAAATAACTAATAAAACAAGAAAAAAAAGAAAAAAGAAAAAAGTCATGTAAAATTCTGCAATAAAACCATCTTGCCTTGAGATTTTGTTGGTCGGATAAATTGTGGGGGGGGGATAATACTGCTTTTTATGTATATCAACTTACTTATATTATGTCAGAGCAGCAATGTTGCCATGAAAAATTACACAAATTACAATTATTTCATTGAAGGTATTTGCAATAGGACAAAGACCCTACAATATAAACAGTAGAATTTGAGTATGAATAAAATAAAGCACTAGAAGGATTTGAATATTCTCCCAGGTGGTGTTATAGAGCTACACAGAGAAAAAAAGATACTTCTGTCTTCCCAAAAGAGGGAGTTTTTCCAAATTGCTATAAAACATCTATCAGTGTTTATCCCATGCTCTCACAGAAATTGGAGACAGGCAAATTGATGGTCACAACTGAGAGAGATGTCTCAAAATGCTTCAAAAAGAGTCCAAAGGCTTAAGATTTGCCAGAAATTTAAAAAACTGCAAGTAAAAAGGTACAGAGAAGGAAGTTGTAGATATAAAATTTTATGTGAATAATCTTAGGAAAAGAAGAGTTGTATCTTAAAGTCAGATTAGAATTACTTAAATTCAGATTCAGCTCTGTCTAAACTCTATTTAAGTACATGAAGATTAAGGTTCTGTTAGTCAGATAATAGAAAAGATCATGTTATTAAATGCAGAAATGAAAATATGTCAGGTTATAACTTTTTTCACATATTCACATATCACTGAGTCTTAAATTAATGTCTTAATTTTATGTGTCAAGGCATTTGCAGGAGTGGGGATAGCAATTAATGTAATTAAAGACGTTATACCAGCAATAATCAAGCCCACTACATCTTGCTTCTGCTTAAAGCCTGACTGATTTCTTCCAGTACTTGCAAGCTATTTTTTAGAATGACAAAATTCAATGTTCAAGATTTCAAGGCAAGGAAACAAAAGCTGTTTGATAGACTACCATTACTGACATGCTGGATTTCAAAGCACTAACACACTTAAAAGGTGTACAATCAATGCAACTTATATTAAATACCGTACCCCCCAAAACACAAAAACAAAAGTAATTTTAACTTGACAATTTAAAGAGCCTTAACACATGTTCTAAAATTTGTTTGAATTCCAGATCCTGCCCCAACTCGATCTCTTGCTAACATAACATCATAGAGAACTGCAGCTAACTTTCAAATATGTCTCTGAAAATATCCAGAATCAGACTTTTCAAATGAATACTGTTGTTTCCAATATTGGATTGATTTCTAGACCAGTACATGATTGAGTCTGAATCACTGGTCATGTTTAAGAAAAATACAATTGGAGTAATTATAACTTCTCTTTTCTATTTCTCAGTTATACAAGTTCTAAAAACTTGAGACAAGGCAGTTCGTCCCATCAGGGGTACAGGTAAGCAAGGATGGTTCAGGAACATATGTCAAATACAGCTGGGGAGTCACCATTGTCAGGGCACACAGTAATCTCACAGGTCCACATCATTCTTTGTCCTGATATGAGCATGTCTCATCTGTCACTCTGGCAGCAACTATGCACCTTCAGCATACTGCAGAAAAAACACAAGCATGCCCTCTTTCCCATATTTAATATCTGATTGGGATCATGCCTTATGCCAGTAAGTGGATCATTCCCTTTCACCTATGCATAAGTATGCCTAGTTGTATAGTGCCATAGATACACTTTCAGAAAGTTCCCTGGCATCCAAATTTAAAAATTAAAATTAAAATAAAATAAAATAAAATAAAATGTTATTTAAATAAAATTCTGGTGTACAGATATATATTGCCCCCCTTTTTACTTTATAAAGCTATTGTTTTAAAGTTCCATGGGCCCCTTAAACAGTCTCTGGTCCTTGACATTTCTAAGGAATCCCAGTAAGATGGGTAATGTTGAATTGCTAACAAAACATCTCAAATTTTCAACCTTAATAGCCAGTTCCATTACATGGGTTTTTTTTCTTATTAGTTTACTTTTCATTTTTTTATTATTTGATACATTATCTACATTTCAGATGTCATCCCCTTTCCCCATCCCCACCCAGAAATGCCATAATACATCCTCCCACCTTCTATTTCTATGAGGGTGTTCCCCCACAATCAACCCACTCCTACCTACCGGTTCTTGAATTTCCCCTCCCTAGGGCATTCAGCATTCAAGTGACCAAATGATGCCAGACAAGTTCATCCTCCTCTATATATACAGCTGGAGACAGGGGTCCCTCTATGTGTGTTCCCAGGTTTACTGTTTGGAACCTGGGAGCCCTCTTTTGTTGATATTGTTGCTCTTCCCATGAGGCCAAAAGCCCCTTCAACTTCTTCAGTCTTCTCCCTAACTCTTCCACTGGGGTACATATTATCAGTTTGATGGTTAGCTGCAAGCATCTGCCTCTGTATATGTCAGGCTCTAACAGTATATCTCAGGAGACAGGTATATCAGGCTCCTGTCAGCATGCACTTCTGGACATCTACAACAGTGTTTGCATTTGGTGATTGTACCTGGGATGGATCCCCAGGTGGCTCAATCTCTGGAGGGTATCTGCTCCAGTTCTGTCATACGCATTTTCTCCCATTTGCTCCTGTGAATATTTTCTTACACTTTCTAAGAAGGACCAAACACCCACACTTTGGTATTTCTTTTCCTTGGACTTCATGTCGACTGTGAGTTATGTCTTGTGAGATTTGGGGCTACTATCCACTTATCAATGAGTGTATACCATGTGCCATCTTTTGTGATTGGGTTATCTCACTCAGGATATTTTCTAGTTCTATCCATTTGCCTAAAAATTAATGAATTCATTGTTTTTTAATAGCTGAGTAGTAATCCATTGTGTAAATGTACTACATTTTCTGTATCCATTCCTCTGTTGGACATCTGGGTTCTTTCCAGCCTCTGGCTATTATAAATAAGGCTGCTATGAACATAATGGAGCATATGACCTTGATATATTTTTGAGCATTTGGGGGAGGGGGGTATACGCCCAGGAGTTGTATATCTGGATCTACAAGTAATATTATGTCCAATTTTCTGAAGAATGGCCAGACTGATTTCCAGAGGGGTTGTACCACCACCAACAATGGAGGACTGTTCCTCTTTCTCCAAATCTTTGCCAGCATCTGCTATCACCTGAGTTTTTAATATTAGCCATTCTGACTGGTGTGAGGTGGAATCTCAGGGTTGTTTTGATATGCATTTCCTTGATGACTAAAGATGCTTAACATTTCTTTAGGTGATTTTTGGCCATTCAATATTCCTCACTTGAAAATTATTTGTTGAGCACTGTACAACATTTTTAATAGTGTTATTTTATTGTAAGGAGTCTTATTTCTTGAGTTCTTTGTATATTTTGGATATTAGCCCTCTATCAGATGTAGGATTGGTAAAGATCTTTTCCCAATCTGTTGGTTGCTGTTTTATCCTATTGAAAGTGCCCTTTGCCTTACAAAAGCTTGACAATTTTATGAGGTCCCATTTGTCAATTCTGGATCCTAGAGCATAAGCCATTGGTGTCTCATTCAGAAACATTACTGCTGTGCTAATGATCTTCTTGCCTACCTCTGTACAAACACCCTGCAGTTTTTTATCAATAATGTTATGTAGTATATCTTGACATCTGAAATGGTGACTCTGCCAGAATTTATTTTATTATTGATTATACTTTTCCACTATCCTGTGGGTTTTGTTTTTTGTTATTCTAAATGAATTTGAGAATTATTCTTTCTATCTCTGTGAAGAATTAAATTGGAATTCTGATGGGGATTATATTAAATCTGTAGATTACTCTTGGCAAGATGGTCATTTTTACTATATTAATTCTGCCAATCCATGGGCATGGGAGTTCTTTCTATTTTCTGAGATCTTCAACTTCTTTCATCAGGAACTTGATATTTTTGTCAAACACATCTGTCACTTGATTGGTCAGATTTACCCAAGGTGTTTTATGTAATTTGTGGCTCCTGTGAAGTGTGTCATTTGCATAATTTCTTTTTGAACCTGCTTATTCTTTAAGTAGAGGAAGGCTACTGAGTTGTTTGAGTTGATTTTATATCCAGCCATGTTGCTGAAGTTGTTTATCAGTTTTAGGATGTCTCTGGTAGAAGTTTTAGGGTCAATTAAGTATACTATCATATCATCTGCACATAGTGAAATTTTGACTTCTTCCTTTCCTATTTCTATCCCTTTCATCTCCTTTTGTTGTCCAATTGCTCTTGGTAGGTGTAAGGAGCCGCAATATAATCTGCCACCCCAAGTTGGCGCTAGCCTCGTGTCTTCTCCAGATGTAAACAATGATCTGCGCAGTTGCTAGGCAGAAAGGTGTGCCAAAGTCACTGAATATTGGGTGGTGAGTGAACAGCCAATCAGAAGTGAATACATCACTCTAGACTGTACTTAAGCCAGGCCCCTTCCACAGCTCTCACCTTCCATGCCTCTCCGTGTTTTTCCACGTGTGTGAGACAGATTAAAAAGCCTTGTTTTGCAGTAACTACCCGATCTCTGCGTCTCGTGCTTTCTCTTCCACGGATGCAAGGCTCAGGGGGGCGCGTTAGATCTGGTGCCGAGAACCCGGAAATTTCCAGGCGAGCGGGTATTTCCAGAATTTCCAGGCAAGCAGGTATTTCCAGGCGGCGAAATTTCTACGTGTTAGCGGGGGGGTGGGGGGGACACTCCCGAGCCTCGAGGAAGGTTGAAAAACTGCGGCTGTACGATGTACACCCCCTAGTTATGTCTGAAGTAGGGGTCGTGACAAGCGGATTTAAATCCACCACAGCCACTCCATTAATTAAACTCTTGCTCATATTGCAATTCTTTTATGGCTACTCAGACATATCAGAACTAAAGTGTGTTGGCTGGCTACAAAAAAGGCCTGATGATAAAAGGGGGTGTTCAAAGGTAACACGGACTGCTGCAGAGTCCATGGAAGCACCAGCAGGTGTGGCAAGGTGGGAGAAAAAAGGAATCCGCCTTTATAAAAGAGTCTTTGGGAGAGCGTCTGAGTTCCGCTACATGCGGCAGACAAAGCAAGCCGGGCGATGGTGGCGCACGCCTTTAATCCCAGCACTTGGGAGGCACAGGCAGGCAGAGGATGCCGCGGCAAAACGTGCAGCCGCCTCTCGTGGGAACGGGAGGCTGCAAGATTGCCTAGGTGCGTGCTGCGGGCCGGGAAGAGGGGCTATTTGTGCTTATTTCACAGGTGAAGACAATTTAATTTGGGTCCCCATGCGGCTGGTGCAGTCAGTCGCAATGGCGGAGCGAGGCCTGGAGTCTCCGCCCCCCGAGGTGCAGGCGCAGCGCAGGAGGCGGAGCTGGAACTGTCTGAAGATCGGAAAGAAGGAAGCTGGATCACAAGATTTCAGCTCTGACTCTCCTGCCATTTGTGAATGAGTATATCGCTGTTGGCTTTGGTCAGATCTTAAACTGTTCCAGAGGCTTTTAGTTCAAATTTAAGGTTTTAACTAAAAGCAAAATCGCTCAGTTCGGGACTGCGCCTGAATCGTCAAACCTTGGCAGGCAGAGGGAGGCTAAGTGCATTTACATTTGAATTAAGACATGCAGGCTGCGGCCAGAAAAAGCCCAGCAGCTTTCGTTCTGAGTGTAAAGACCAGATCCTAGAAATGTGCTTATAAAATATGGTTCAAATTATTTTAATTCCTTTATAATCAAAGTTGTTAAAAATGAGATGCCTTCGATTCCTTTAATATGTGTAACAATTATTAGAGAATAAAATTGGCTTTTATCCGATATTCTCATGGGACAAAAAAGATTGGTTATTAAAATTAATCCAAAATAAAGTTCAAATTTAAGATTTATACAACATAACTTGTCTTCTCCAGCTACCATTTCAGTAAATGTTTACATAAAAGATATTTGTATACCATTCCTTTACATTTCTGGTAGAGGTAAAAGGTTTACAGGTAATAAATTCATTCATAATGTTTAAGAGCCCATGGAGCGATATTTGTTAAAAATAATTGCTTCAAAAAATGGGTAATGTTTTACATTTTATACAAATTTTGTTGTTGCTTTAATACAAAAGGGTAAGAGGTTAAAATCTTTTGATGTATATTATTCATTGTGTGATACTTTATTAAATTTCTCTAAAGAAATTTTTTCTGCAAGCTATTGCTTCAATATAACGAGCTTTAAAAAATTTTTAAAATACTTGTTACTTCAAAAAAGATTCAAAGACAGTGTCTTTCAATATTTGAGTCAATTTGGCGTTAAAAATAGCTCAGCCATTAAAGGCTGGACTTAATTTAAAATATAAAGGCTAAACTCCCAGTGGCCACGTGGTGTCTCACAACCATTTGTGGTGGGGATCTAATGCCATCTTCTGGCTTGTGAGTGTACATGCAAAGGAAAATAGTTTACTTTTAATCTTGATCTGCTCTTAGTGAATTTTAAAAGTTGTTAAGAGATATTATTTGACTAAAACCTCATTTTAAGCTTAACATAGGAGGATTTAAAACCTCTGTTTAATGCTTTCAAAGAGATGTAGGTCCTAAATTAAATCATATGTGTATTTTCTTGAGTTTATCTTGCTTCAACGCAATTAAATTATGTTTTGTAGCCACAGTTTTAAATGTTAAAAAGGGGTATATCTGCCTTTGTCTTGTTAAATATGTTTCATGAAGTGCAAAATGTTTCGGCTACAAGATTTAATATCTCTAGCCATTTAAATAACATTAAAATTAATAAGGTGTTTGGGAATACATCTGCACAACCGGTGTTGGTGTGTGTAGACCCTTCATTTTTCTTTATGTTATCCAACCTTCAGAATAATTCTGATACCTTGGATTGTAAAAATGTTACATGCTTTTAGCACAATGCTGGAATGGATCACTAGACCTAGTCTTGGTTGTACATGTGCCTACCTTTGTGCCCATCTCAGTACATCGTTATGGAGACTTAAAATAGACTTTGGTCAATCAGAGAGTTAAATTGCTCTGAGCCCATGTGAAGCAGCTCACGGATGTGGTTCAAATAAGCTGTGTGTCAGCAGCCCCACATCCAGGTGTTACACCTCTGAGATTTGTGAATGATGCATTTACTTAAAGCCATAATCTTTCTGCTTATTTAAAAGGAAAGTGGAATGGGAAGTTGGACCAGGTACAGCAGCAATTGCAAATCCAGATTTCGAGTCTTGATGGAGTGCGGATGGAACCTGTTTCCCGTGGAGATTTTACTTCTTAAATTTCTTCTGCCTTTTCTTTCTTTCTTTCTAAAGAGCTGGAATAGGCTTGCTTGGTACAGCCCTATGATGTGAATTAATATTCATAGATGGTTGGTTTGTAAGCTCAGAGCCCAGCAAAAAACGTGACAAGGTAGCTTAAAGCCTAAGCACTCGCAGCCTTAGAGCAAGAGTCTCTCCCTGAAATTTGACTATCTAGGCTAAGAAAATAGCCTATGACAGAGACCCTCTCAGTCTATGCACCCCAGGGGCTCAGCCCATTGCACTGGGTTAGATGAGAGGTCTAGTCCAGCCAGCCCTTGCCTAAATAATTGTGGTACCTAATAATAGGTTGACAGCCCTTGCACTCCTGGGAGCTATACTCCATTGCACAGGGATGGGTGTCAATTCTCTTTATATCTCCTTAGCCCTAGCACCCAGAGGACTGGTTTCCATTGCACCTGGAAGGGTAAGGAAAAATCTTCGGGCTATAAGCTCTTGATCGCTTATTCCCCCAAGATGGAGTTTGCTTGATCGGGTTTGAGTTCGAATCTTATTTGGTACTACATTTAATAGGCAAAAGGCTGTTTCATATTAATAATTTAAACAGGGGGAGATGTAAGGAGCCTCAATATAATCTGCCACCCCAAGTTGGCACTAGCCTCGTGTCTTCTCCAGATGTAAACAATGATCTGCGCAGTTGCTAGGCAGAAAGGCGTGCCAAAGTCACTGAATATTGGGTGGTGAGCGAACAGCCAATCAGAAGTGAATACGTCACTCTAGACTGTACTTAAGCCAGGCCCCTTCCACAGCTCTCCCCTTCCGCGCCTCTCCGCGTTTTTCCACGTGTGTGAGACAGATTAAAAAGCCTCATTTTGCAGTAACTACCCGATCTCTGCGTCTCGTGCTTTCTCTCCCATGGATGCAAGGCTCAGGGGGGCGCGTTAGAGGCAGGATTTAGAGTAATATATAGAATAGGTAGAGAGAGAGTGGACAGCCTTGTTTAGTCCCTGATCTTAGTGGGATTGCTTCAAGTTTCTCTCCATTTAGTTTGATGTTGGCTACTAATTTGCTATATATTGTTTTTTCTATGTTTATGTATAGGCCTTGAATTTCTATTCTTTCCAAGACTTTTACCATGAAGGTGTATCGAATTTTATCAGATTATTTCTCAGCATCTAGTGAAATGATCGAGTAGAGTTTATTTTTTTGAGTTTGTTGATATAGTGGATTATATTGATTGTGTTCCGAATTTTGAATCATCCCTGCATTCCTGGCATACAGCCTACTTGATCATGGTGGATAATTATTTTGATGTGTTCTTGAATGCAGTTTTCAAAAATTTTATTGAGTATTTTGGCATTGGTATTCATAAGGGTGATTGGTTTGAAGTTCTCTTTCATTTTTGGGTGTTTGTTTTAGGTATGAGTATAATTGTGGCTTCATAGAAGGAATTGGGTAGTGTTCCTTCTGTTTCAATTTTCTGGAATAGTTTATAGAGAATTTGTGTTAGGTCTTCATCGAAGATCTGATAGATTGCTGCACTAAAACCATCTGGTCCTGGGCTTTTTTTTTTTTTTTTTTTTTTTTTTTTTTTTTTTTTGTAGATTGATTTTAATGATTCCTGCTATTTCTTTAGGGGTTATAGGAATATTTCAGATGGCTTATCTGATCCTAATGTAACGTTGGTGTCTGGTATCTGTCTAGGAAATTGTCCATTTCATCCTGATTTTCCAGTTTTGTTGAGTATAGGCTTTTGTAGTAGGATCTGGTGATTTTTTTGAATTTCCTAAGTTTCTGTTGTTATGTCTCCCTTTTCAGTTCTGACTTTATTAATTTGTATACTGTCTCTGTACCCTTTGGTTAGTCAGGCTAAGGGTTTATCAATCTTGTTGATTTTCTCAAAGAATCAACTCCTGGTTTTGTTGATTTTTGTATAGTTCTTTCTGTTTCTACTTGGTTGATTTAAGCCATGAGTTTGATTATTTCCTGCTGCCTACTCTTTTTGAATGCATTTGCTTGTTTTTGTTCTAGAGCTTTCAGATGTGTTGTTAAGCTGCTAGTGTATACTCTCTGCTGTTTCTTGTAGGCACTTAGAGCTATGAGTGTTACTCTTAGCATTGCTTTCATTGTGTCCCACAATTTTGGTATGATATGTCTTTATTTACATTAAATTCTAAAAAGTCTTTAATTTCTTTATTTTCTCTCTAATCGACTTATCATTGAATACAGCATTGTTCAGTTTCTAGGTGTATGTGAGTTTTCCATTGATTTTTGTCATTATTAAAGACCAGCCTTAGTCCATGGTGATCTGATTAGATGCATGGGATTATCTCAGTTCTCTTTTATCTGTTGAGGCCTGTTTTGTGAATAATTATTTGGTTCATTTGGGAGGAGGTAAAATGAAATGCTGAGAAGAAGGTATATTCTTTTGTTTTTGGATGAAATGTTCTACAATTATTGCCTAAGTCCATTTGGTTTCTAACTTCTCTTAGTTTCACTGTTTGTTTGTTTATTTTTTTTTTCTGTTTCAATGATCTGGCCATTGATGAGAGTGGGGTGTTCATGTCCCTACTATTATTGTGTGAGGTGCAATGTGGTCTTTGAGCTTTAGTAAAGTTTCTTTTATTAATTTGTGTGTGTTGGTCCCTTTTTCTCGAGAGCATCCCACAACAATCTCCAGGCTGTGGAAAGGGTGAGAGTAAGGAGGGTTCACTACTGTCCCAGCTGCTGCCTCTGCCCGTGTCTCCCCTGTCCATCAGTCTCCAGCCTAGCCTGGTGTGGAGGTCCAGGCCAAAGTGCACAAAGTGTGAGCAGGGAGGGCAGATGACTGCCCCTGTTGCTGCCTCTGCTCGCTTGCAGCTGTCACTGCCTGGTCACTTACAGGTGCTGCACCTGTCTCTCTGAGCTGAGCTGAGCTGGCAAAGCAGATCTCACCCCAAGTGTTACAGGTCTTGTGACAGAAACTCTAGGACACCAGGATGGTTCTCACACACATTTTACTTCTCTTGAATAGAGCCCTTATTTACAGTTTCAGGGTGCATTAGGGTCTTGCAGCAGATAATGCCTATTGGCTTGGCCAGAGAGCTTGGATATACCTCATTTACATGTGGAAAAGCACCGTTCTTCATGACTGATGGCCAAACACCACTCTGAGGGAGGGGCTGTGGAGGACTGAAGCTAAACAAAACAAACCAGGGCCTGGGATCAGAGCTGAACACCTGCTGTCCAATAAGGGTTCAGGGTTCCAGGCCTATGCTCGAACAAGCAACCAGCTTCTTCACACAGCCCACTGCCCCCCACGAGTGCCCTTGCACTTGGTGCATAAATGTTCAGAATTGATATTTCATGTTGGTTGATTTTTCCATTAACAAGTACGAAGTGCACATTTTTACCTTACTTGATAATTTCTGGTCAAAATTCTATTTTATTCAATATTTGAATAGCTACTCAAGCTTGTTTATTGGAACCATTTACTTGAAAAAATGTTTTCAAGCCTTATATTCTGAGTTAGTGTCTGTCTTTGTCACTGAGGTGCATTTCCAGTATGTAGCAAAATGTTGGGTCCTGTTTACTTATGCAGTCAGTTAGTTTATGTCTTTCTATTGGGGGAACTGAGACCATTGATTTTAAGAGATATTTTAAAAAGTGATTGTTGGTTTTTGGGATTTTTTTTTTTTAAAGGTGGAGTTATGTATGTGTGGATATCATCTTTTGGGTTTGTTGGAAGATTACATTTTTGCTTTTTCAAAGGTATAATTTTCCTTCTTGGTAGTTTTCTTATACTATCTTTTGTAGGGCTGGATTTTTGGAAAGATATTGTGTAAATTTTTTATCATGGAATATGTTGATTTCTCTATCTATGGTAATTGAGAGTATTGCTGTATATAGTAGCCTGGCTGGCATTTGTGTTCTCTTAGGGTCAGTATGACAACTCTCTGGGATCCTTAGGGTTTCATAATCTCTTTTGAGAAGTCTGGTGTAATTTGATAGGTTTGCCTTTATAAGTCACTTGACCTTTTTTCCTTACTGCTTTTAATATTTTTTTTTGTTTTGTTCATTTGATGTTTTGATTATTATGTGATGGGAGGAATTTCTTTTCTGTTCTAGTCTATTTGGAGTTCTGTAGGCTTCTTGTCTGTTCATGGGCATCTCTTTAGGTTAGGGAAGTTTTCTTCTGTAGCGCACAGCCTCGCCGATAAGGAGAACGCCACACTCAGGATTCTTCTGACGGCATTTATTGAACAGCTCTTCAAGATGGAGAAAAGGGGAAGGACGCCGAGCTCAGAAAGCCTGCTGCTTAAATAGAGCTTTGGGAGACGTGCAGATCCCTCATTGGCTCAAATCTTTCATCCAATTGTCATACTCGGTTTTGGAGCCATGCCCAGGCGCATTCTCAAGTAAAGCTTCCGTGAAGAACCAGGAAGCAGAAGCCTGCGCCATCTTATAATGGCGAATGCGGCTCCTCACATCTCCCCCTTCCTTATTAAACTGCAACAACAATCGAGGGTTGTTAGGTTGCCGATCTAGCCCACTGTTCTACCGATAGGCGTTCAAGGCAGTTAAACAGTACGAGACCCTCCACACCTTTTATCCTGTGCAATGGGAACCTGAGCCCCGGGAAGTGTGGAGGACCACCACTAGGATACCTGGTGCAATGGGAACACGAGCCCTCAGGATATCCTGTTAAGTGATGGTGTCTCATTGTTTAAGCAGATTCAACCAGGCTTGAGGGGATGTTCCCTGCTCCACGGCAAGTAATGCTTGCATGATCACCACCTTATCCTTTTGATGTTGTTGTTTGAATTTGCAGAGCAACCAGAGGGTAAGCAGCACTCCCCCAAAGATCATGCAGCCAAATAACCCTACCCCCACCCATTCCTTAAAGTAAGAAAAGACCGAAGTATATACACAAGCAGGAGAACACAGGTGAAAACACTTTACCACGTGCACCATACAGCTGAGGTCACTAAACAGCAAAACAAGCTATGTGGGATAAACAATATATTTATCAGAGTGTGCTTCAGCTGTTATAGGCTTTTGCCAACCAAGTCTTTCATCAGGGTATATGGTTCCAGATGGCTGCAAAGTTGATCTAGCCGCTTTTATCTGTTGCCGTACCAAAGCCATCAGTTTTTTGAACAGCATGAACCCGAGAGACAAAAGACTTAATATCTAAACTGTTGATATAAAATTAACACTCTTTAAGGCAACACACAACTTCCCCTGTTGGAGAAGTGAAAGGTCTAAGCCTTGTACCCACAAATTTTCAATAGAATTATACCAATGAAATCCTTGAATTTTGCATCAGCTTAGTAACAATTATACAGATTAAGACAGCCTAATATTAACTACCTCAGTCCCCAAGTCCAGGGAATTGGGGCGCCGACTCCTCATTAACTTCTTCAAGCTGAACATGGGCGTTGACTTTTAGAAGAGGAATGAGGGGAAGGGTAAATTGATAAGCATCTGAAGTCTGTCTTAACTGCATCCAGCTGGAAGTCCAGGGCATCAGTGAACATGCAGGTGATAAGATTTATTCTCCAAAGCTGTGTATCTTATAATGGCGAATGCAGCTCCTCACATTCTTCTATAATTTTGTTGAAGATATTTACTGACTCCTTAAGTTGGGAATCTTTGCTCTCTTCTATACCTATTATCCTTAGCTTTGGTCTTCTCAATGTGTCCTGGATTTCCTTGATGTTTTGTGTTAGGAGTTTTTTTTTTTTTTTTTTTTTTTTTTTTTCCATTTTGTACTTTCTATGACAGTCATATCATTGTTTTCTATGGTATCTTCTACACCTGAGATTCTCTGTTCTACCTCTTGTATTCTGTTGGTGATGCTTGCATCCATGACTCCTGATCTGTTTCTTGGATTGCTATGTCCTGGGTAGTCTCCTTTTGTGATATCCTTATTGTTTCTACTTCCATTTTTGTGTCCTGAATCATTTCGTTCAATTTCTTTACCTGTTTGGTTGTGTTTTCTTGTCACTGTCTCTGACTGGAGCCTGTCTGTCCTGTTATATTGGTTTTGTCAGAACTCCTCAAAGTCAGGCTGTCTCTGTGATCCTCTGATCCTGTGATCCTGAGAACCTGGTTGTAATAGCTCCTGGGAATTAGGCTGCTTCTGGGATCCTGAAATCCTGGTGTGCCCAAGCTCCTGAGACCCTGTGATCTTGTTTTCCTATTCCAGAGCATGAAAGAGCTCCTGGGTGTGCAGCCTTCCCTGGGTTTTGGAAGATTGGATGCAGAGCTGGTGCCCTAAGACTGCTCCAGGCCTAGGCACAGACTAGAAGGTCCTGTGCCTCTGGCCTTCAACGAGTTTCTGGGTTCCTACAAGTCCCACCTACACTTTTTTTTGGGGGGGTATTGAGGCCTACTCACCTACACTTCTGGGCATATTAGTGAAACGAGCGCCCCCAAAATCCCTTTTCGCCCACGAATAAGGATAGGGAGGCGGTAATCGGGTGTACTGCGACGAGGACCTTTTATTACTCCACACGATAAACGGAAAGACGGAAGAAACCGGAAGAGGCTCCCTTAAATACACCCTAGAGTGACGTATTCACTTCTGAATGGCTGTTCGCTCACCACCCAATATTACGACTCGGGATAGGCCAGTAACTTGGCGCTCTTTCTGCCTAGCAGCTGCGCAGAATGATTGTTTACTGCTGGTGAAACATGAGACCAGCGCCATCTTGGAAAATGCATGTGTGTAGCCACTGAAACAGCGGCTCACTACATATTAGTTCTCATGGGAGTCCAGCCTCCTCTGGGTTTGGGGGAACTGAGTGCAGAGCTGACACCCTAGGACTGCTCCATGTGCAGGTGCAGTCAAAGACATGAAGGGTCCCGTGTCACTGGCCTTGAAGGAGTTCCTTTTCCATTTCTTTTATTTAGATTTTCCATTTTGGTATAGTACATGTTTTTAATGTATATCCTTAAAATTCTCTGAATATCTTCAATATCTGTTATCTTTTCCATTTCAGATTTTATTAATTTGAATTTTTTCTCTGTTTTTTAGTTAGTTGGATAAGGATTTCCCTGACTTGTTAATTTTTCTCAAAGAAGCAACCCTTTGATTCATCGAATATTTGTATTATTGTCTTCTTTGAATTTTATTGATTTTATCATTGACTTTGATAATTTCTTGCTATCTACTCGTGGTGGTTGTGCTTTTTCTCTTTGATCTATAGCTTTCCAATGTACTGTTAGGTTGCTAGTATGAGAGATTTCCAATTTTTTTTAAAATGTAGACTCTTACTTCAGTGAAATTTCCTCTTAAAAAAGCTTTCATTGCTGCCCATATTTTTGAATATGTTTTTATTCATTTTCATAGAATTGCAGAATATATGTAGTTTCTTTATTTCATTTTGACCCATTTTTCATTGAGATTTGTTCAATTTCTATGAGTTTGTATGTTCTCTGTTGTTTATTTTGTTAATAATACCCAGCTTTATTCCATGGTCGTCTGATGGGGTGCAGGAGGTTATTTTAATTTTCTTGTATTTATGATAGTTCTTTTGTGTACAATAATGTGGACAATTGGAAAAAATTCTGTAGTATGATGTGAAAAAATTTGTGTTTGTGTGTGTGTGTGTTTGTGAGTGGGAGTGTGTTTAGGTGTATTGTTCTATAAATATCTGTTATGTTCATTTGGTTTATAACTACAGCTATTTCCAGAAATTCTTTGTTTAATTTTGATCTGGATAATTATCCATTGGTCATAATGATGTATTGAATCGCCGATTATTAGTGTACAAGTTTCAGTGTGTGATTTAAGCTGTAGTAAAAACTTGGGTCTTCTTGTTTTTGGGACATAGATGTTAACAATTGAAATGCCACCTTTGTGGATTTTTTCTTTGATGAATACTTAGTGCAGTTTTCCATTTCTTTTATTTAATTTTGGTTTGAAATCTATTTTGATAAAAATTAAAATGTCTATACCAACTTGCTTTTGGGGGCTTAGACTTTTTTTTTTTCAACCCTTTACCCTGATGTCAAATCTATTCTTTATGATTAAGTATGTTTCTTGTTTGCAGTAAAAGGATGGGTCCAGTTTTGCTCTTCATTTGGTTAATTTGGCTTTTTAATTGGGGTATTAAGACCATTGATATTGACACATATCAATGGACAACAATGGTTGATACCTGTTATTGTTTTGGTGGTGCTGGTGGTGGTGTAATGTACTTTTAGTTGGTAGTTCAGTCACTGAAAGCTCTGGGGGGGGTGTTATGGTTAGTTAATATTGTTCTTCTTCCTATGGTGTTGCTAGCCCATTCAGCTCCTTCAGTTCTTCTCCTAACTCTTCCATTGTGGTCTTTGTCTGATGGTTAACTGTGAGCATCTGTATTGGTCAGGAGCTGGCAAAACATCTCAGGAGACAACTATATCAGGATCCTATCAGCAAGTGCTTCTTGGCATCAGCAATAGTGTCTGGGTTTAGTGTCTGCACAGATGAGATGGATCCCTAGCTGTGTATGGGATAAATCCCCAGGTCAGGTAGTCTCTGGATGGCCTTTCTTTCCATCTCTGCTCAACTCTTTTCCCTGCATTTCCTTTAGACAGGAACATTTCTGGGTTGAAAATTTTAAGATTGGCGGGTGGCCCCATCTCCATCCCTCAAGGAGGGCTGTGCCTATCTAATTGATATGGTCTTTACAGATTCTATCTCCCCTTTGTTAGGTATTTCGACTAATGACATCCCTTTTGGATCCTGGGAAACTCTTGCTGCCTTGGCATCTGGGACTTTGTAGTAGTGTTTATCTTAGTTTTCTATTCCTCCTGCTACACATCTCCATTCAATTTCCTGAACCTCTGTTTTTCCCCTCTCTTCTTGCTCCTCCCATATCTGATCCTGTCCTCCCAATTTTCTTCCCTCTCCTGTATCCCTCCCAGTTCTCTCACTCAGTCTACCTCCTGTGATTATTTTGTTCCCCCTTCTAAGTAGGACTGAAGCATCCAGACTTTGGTTTCCTTCTTCTTGAGCTTCATATGACTGTTTGTTGAATTGTGGGTATTCCATATCTTATTTTGTTTTTCCAATTTTCTATGGTCTTTGGGTTATTTTTTGACTTTTAAATATTTCTAAAGACTCCCTATACTAATTTATTTCTACCATTCTGTCTCATGATATAAGTGTTTGCCTTATGTTTTCAATTCTGAGCATCTTTCTTTTAAGCTTAATATAGTGTTATATTTCTTCCTCAGATGCAAAGAAAACAATCTAGTAGACAGCTTTCCTCCACATAGTACCTACATTACAGTTTAATTATTGAGTTTTAAAATATGCTTAATGAGGTGTTTAGCAAGGGAAGTTTTCATTTGGATGAAACACCCTGTTATGAAAGATATGGGTGTTTGTTCTTTTTAAAGTTAATAAATATACACAAACATATGTTTTGCAAATGGATGGTATTGTCCTTGTTCTATAATATTCTGGTTATGTATTGCTTCATTGTGTGAACTTAATTCTCTTGTTCAAGTCCAGTAAGAGAATATGTGATAATCTTCATTGGAATTTTCACTGAGTCCAGAATCTTCCTGGAAATTCGGTTTTCCTATTATTCTTCATACACACTGATTAATATCCAGATAAGACTAATTATTCAACATTGCATATAACATATCCTTTCCTCCTTTGCATTTTCACAAGATTTTACAACTATCCTTGATTATGTAAAGAGCCTAATATTGCTGTAACTCATTTTTCACATTGTGAACTTTTCTCTTCTCTCTTTCATTATAATTGTAATGATCTTATTTTCAGCAGTGTCCCATACAGTACTTACTTTTTGGAAGTTCTTTGAAATCTGTTCATTCTTAAATCTTTTTAATCAGAGCACATGTCTATTAGTGTGACAGGAGAATGGAGATTTCACTAAAGCTACAATATTAACATTGTAAAGGAATCAATTTTCAGAGGAAGCCTGGGAGCTGTTCCTTCACTGTGGTTTATGTATTGACTAGAACACAAGAAGTGGTAGAAGCTCAAGGTCCTATAAAATGGTAAAAACACCTGTGGCAAGATGTTTCCTGAGCTTTTGCCTCAGCTCATGAGCTCACTTTCACATTTAAAGTGTTGTTCTTAACAAGGTATTCCTTTATATAATCATGTGTTCTTTTGATTTATATCACCTGCCCTCTTAAGAAATTAATAATATAAGACATATTTTTTCTTCATAGATTTTCTCCAGCAACTGCCAAATGTTTTTCTTTACCTGTAATGTTGTCTGTTTCTCAAATTTGTTTTAGAATTTCTGCCTGAGTTCGTATAGAAATTCTTTGATTAATGACACCAAGAATTCAAAAGAGGAAACCCAAGTGTCTCTAAATAACATGTAGCAATCACAAAAATGAATTTGGAGAAGTTATTTTGAAGAAAAAGCAATAGTGAACACATTTGCTGGCAGCCACTGCTGAGGTCAGTCTTACAACTAAGAAGGAGATCATATGCAAATCCCACAAGCCTACATTCAATCCTGAGTTCATGAATCCTCTTTGTGCTCCAGAGAAATAGATAAGTTGATTCTTCACTTTTACCCTTCCCATATATATCTGACATCTGTAAAGTCACCATCATAGTTCCAAAGACTGGCAGACAAGACTCCTCTGTGTGGAAACCATATTTTCCGGTAAGTCAATTTTCTTTTTTTTTTTTTTTCTTCACCCAAGTCTCTGATATCTGCAGAGAAACTCACCTGCATAGTCTCTAGCACATGGCTGTGAACTTTCATTAGTTTATCTCCTATTCTAGTTCTAAATGCACTTTCAAAACCATCTTTCCCTGGCCCAATTATGCTGATCAACTACGAGCTTTGTTGTACCTAGTGCAGTCCAGGTGCTTTACTGGCCCAGTTTAAGAAAGGCTAGTCTATCACACCAGATTAAAACCTAAGATGTAGCGCGCAGCCTCGCCGATAAGGAGCACGCCACACTTCAGGATTCTTCTGACAGCATTTATTAAACAGCTCTCTTAATAGTGAGGTGGAGGAAGGACACCGAGCTCAGAAAGCCCGCTGCTTAAATAGAGCTTTGTGAGACGTGCAGATCCCTCATTGGCTCAAATCTTTCATCCAATTGTCATACTCTGTTTTTGCGCCACACGCAGGCGCATTCTCAAGTAAAGCTTCCGTGAAGAACCAGGAAGCAGAAGCCTGCGCCATCTTTTAATGGCACATTCGGCTCCTCACATCTCCCCCTTCCTTATTAAACTGCAACAACAATCAAGGTCTGTTAGGTCGCCGATCTAACCCACCGTTCTACCAGTAGGCGTTCAAGGCAGTTAAACAGTACGAGACCCTCCACACCTTTTATCCCGTGCAATGGGAACCTGAGCCCTGGGAAGTGTGGAGGACCACCACTAGGATACCTGGTGCAATGGGAACACGAGCCCTCAGGATATCCTGTTAAGTGATGGTGTCTCATTGTTTAAGCAGATTCAACCAGGCTTGAGGGGATATTCCTGCTCCACGACAAGCAATGCTTGCGTGATCATCACTTTATCCTTTTGATGTTGTTGTTTGAATTTACAGAGCAACCAGAGGGTAAGCAGCACTCCCCCAAAGATCATGCAGCCAAATAACCCTACCCCCACCCATTCCTTAAAGTAAGAAAAAACCAAAGAGATCCTCGAGGAAAGTCCCTGGATCAGGGAGAAATCCAAGCAAGTAGAATTGATCTGGACGATGGCAATCCGCAATCGTCGCATAGTCTCATCAAAATCAGCCGTCCAATTCTGCAATAGCTGCTGAGATAAGATTCTTGAAAGGTTAGCTACTCAAGTAAAATTTTCATATTGAATGGAGGTAACACACAGCCTCAGAAATTTAGTAAAACAGAGGCTGCCATTCAGAAACATTAATCTGTTATCTTTAACTAGGTTAACATTATCATCCATGGGTATAAAGAACAAACCCAAGGAGTCATTTGTAATAAAGAATCAGGGAAAAATCTGTGCATCATACATTACCGTCATAGGCAAGGGAAATGTTGACATAATTCCCCATCTGGTCATTCCCGTTACCACCGTTATCAGTATCTCCAAAAGCACTATCTTCAATGGAAGAAACAGGTGCTTCATAATCTTTCACTGTCCGAGTTAATCTTGTGGGAATCCAAATAGGATTCTCTTGATCTTGTGGAAAAACACAAACAGCTCCCCTAGATCTTACCAAAACCAAATCCGGGCCCTTCCATTGATTAGATAAGACATCCTTCCATTTAACACTCTCTTTAGTAGTATGAGAAGGCGTAACATGTCTGTCAGCTGCAGACTGTCCATCAGCATCCAAATTTAAAAAATTTAATGTAAATAAGGCAAGGGAAATAGAAGTTTTAGGTCCCATATTGGGGCCTATTCCTCCCTTTTGCTTTTGTAAATAGGTTTTCAACGTGCCATTGGCACGCTCCACAATTCCTTGTGCCTGAGGATTATATGGTAGGCCAGTCACGTGGCGTACACCAAGTTGTATACAAAATTGATAGAATGCTTTTGAAGTATATGCTGGCCCATTATCAGTTTTCAACTGAATGGGTTTTCCCCAAGCAGCCCATGCCTCCAAACAATGAGTTATGACATGGGACACCTTTTCTCCTGTAAGAGGGGTAGCATGAATAACTCCAGAACATGTATCAATGGAGATATGAAGAAATTTCTGTTTCCCAAAAACATTATAATGCGTGACATCCATTTGCCAAACATGAAGAGGTTGTAAACCTCTAGGGTTAACTCCTATAAGTGAAGGAGGTCTAAATTCCGCACAGGAGGCACATTTAAGAACAATATCTCGTGCCTCAGCACGCGTTAGCTGGAACTTCAACCTCAAGGTATTAGCTGGAACATGATACAGCTTATGAAATTCAATTGCATTTTCTAAGGGTGAGCTTACCCAATATAATTCTTTAGTAGCATTATCAGCAATTGCATTTGCATAAGACATGGGTCCAGGGAGCAAGGTATGTGCCCTCATATGCTGAATAAAAAATGGATACTTCCTATTCCTGATACATTTTTGAATACTCTTAAAGACCTCTACAACAGTGCTTCTAGGATGAATAAAATCAGTTACTTCAAGTTGTCTAACAGCTGTGACAACATAATGTGAATCTGAAATAATATTGATAGGTTCAGAAAATTTCTGTAACACCACAGCTACAATGGCACATTCTACTAATTGCGGTGATGTATAGCTAAACTTAATCTGAGTAGGAACTTTATTAACCACATAACTACCAATGCCTGTTTTTGACCCATCTGTATAAATATCTAGGGCTCCTGCAATAGGCGTACTTTTGGTCACTTTAGGAAAAATAAAGGCATTATTAAGAGTAAACTGTAACAAAGGATGTTTGGGATAATGATTATCTATATCTCCTGGAAATGAACACCTCAAAATTGCCCATACATCTTGTGAGGCACACAACACTTGAACTTGATGCATGGTATAAGGGCATACAATCGTATCAGGGTATCGCCCAAAATGTGTTACAGCTAGTTGAAGTCCCTTCAAAGCCAACTCAGCTACAGCAGTAGGATAATATTCAAGTATTTTTCCAGGAGAATTGTGTGGATGGATCCATAACAATGGTCCCTGTTGCCAAAGCACAGCGGTAGGCTGTTGTGGGGAAGAAATAATGCATAATTGGAAAGATAATTCAGGATTAATCTTGTCTAACTGAGCCAATTGTATAACGGATTCTACTTTATCCAATATCTTTGATGCTTCAGGAGTTAACTCTCTTGATGAGGTGATATTAGAGTCCCCCTCCAATATCTTAAATAGGGGTTGAAGCTCAGTTGTAGTCAGCTTTAGATAAGGGCGAATCCAATTAATATCCCCTAACAATTTTTGAAAATCATTTAGGGTTTTCAACATATCTCTCCTAATAGTTATTTTTTGTGGTCTCACATAATCAGGAGTAATCACTGCTCCCAGAAATTTTCCTACCTCTCCTTCTTGAACCTTTTCAGGAGCTATGACTAAACCTTTCTGTCGTAAGGCAGTAATTAACATGGCAAATGCTTGTCTTAAAATTTCTCCATTGTTGGCACACAAAAGTATGTCATCCATGTAATGACAAATTCTAAGTTTTGGAAACTGTTTTCTTATTGGTTCAATGGCTGATGAAACATATATTTGACACATAGTGGGGCTGTTCGCCATGCCCTGTGGCAAGACCTTCCACTGATATCTTTGATCTGGTTCTTCATGATTAATACTGGGAAGTGTAAAGGCAAACCTGATTTTATCTTCAGGATGTAGGGGTATAGAAAAGAAAAAATCTTTAATATCCACTATAATAATTTCCCAATGCCTAGGTAAGGCAGCTAACAATGGGAGTCCCTTCTGGATTGATCCCAACAACTGCATTTGATTATTAATAGCTCTAAGATCATGCAGCAGCCGCCACTTGCCTGATTTTTTCTTAATAACAAATATGGGCGCATTCCATGGGGACCGGGAAATCTCTAGATGTCCTAATTGTAATTGCTCTTGGACTAAGGATTTCGCTGCTTCTAATTTTTCAGAGGTTAACGGCCACTGAGGAACCCATACAGGTTCCTCTGACAACCAAGGTATAGGCAAAGCATCCTCAATGGCCCCTAGGAAAAACCCAGTCCTATCTTGTCTTGTTTTTCTACAGCATTGATTGATTCTGTTCTGCCCTGTAATGTCTTTCCCAACTTTCTTCCTGAAATGCACCCCATGTTCTTAATCATATCTTGACTCTGTACAGAATAATTATTGGTAAGTCTAAAATCCATTTGTTTAAGAATATCTCTTTCCCATAAATTAATAGGTAGTGGTAGGACATAAGGAATCACGGTTCCTTGTCGGCCTTCAGAATCCTCCCAACACAATGTTTTTGCACTAATATCAGGGGTAGATTCATAGCCCAGACCTTGTAAGGTTCTCGAGGAACGATTAACAGGCCAAGCCTTTGGCCACCAAGTGGTGGATATAATGGTAGTGTCTGCTCCTGTATCTAGAAGTCCTGTAAAGGATTTGCCTTGTATTTTAAGTTCTAAGGTGGGCCTTTTATCTAGATCTAAGGAAATAAAAACATTTTGACCTCCGGATGAACCAAATCCCTGTTCTCCTCTAATTACATTTTTGCTAGGGAATAAAGAATGGAGGCTGGGAAGAATCAAAAGTTGTGCAATTCTATCACCAGGGCTTATAGAACTAATTCCCCTTGGCGAAGAGCACATGATTTTTACTTGGCCAGTAAAGTCTTGATCTATAACTCCAGGGTGAACAACTAATCCTTTTAAGGTTGTTGATGATCTCCCTAACACCAATCCTACTGTATCATTAGGCAGAGGGCCTGAAAAATCAGAGGGTATGGGCTGACACCCCATGATAGGTGTTAATACTGCTCTAGTGGTGGCACAGAGGTCCAATCCCGCAGAGCCTAACGTGGCTCTCTTGGCTGACTCTTCTTTTGTTGCAGCGAGGACTGGTTCTGTACTTCCTTTATTGCCCAATACATTTATGGGCCCTGGGGACGTGGGCCCAGCTGCCCGTTTTTTGGCTGAAAAGTGAATGGTCGGCCTTTGTAATCTTTGACTGATCTACATTCATTTACCCAATGTTTCCCTTTATTACATCTAGAGCACATCCCAGGCTGTTTAGGGCTAGCCTGGCCACTAGGGTTAGAAGCTCTGCATTGTCTCTGTATATGTCCCATTCTCCCACACTTAAAGCATTTAATATTAGAGGCTCTTTGCACTGTTAAAACAGCAGCCGCTAATCCGGCATTGGATAAGGGTCCTCCTATCTCCCTACAAGCTTTCATCCAGGCATTCAATCCTTTTCCTTTCCAAGGTGTAATAGCATTTCTACATTCTCGAGTACATTGTTCAAAAATGAGTTGTTCTATGAGAGGCATAGCCGTCTCAGGATCTCCAAAAACTCTCCCTGCTGCTTCTATCATTCTAGCCACAAAGTCTGAAAATGGCTCATTGCCCCCTTGGATAATCTTGGTCAGGTTCCCTGTAACCTGGCCTTTATTAGGCAGACTTTTCCACGCCTTCACAGCTGCTTTATTAATCTGCTCATATACCTCTATAGGGTAGGCTGTCTGATTAACTGTCCACTGTCCCTGTCCCGTAAGCATGTCAAAATTCCATTGTGGATGTCCCTGGATAGTATTTTGTCTTGCCTGTAAGGTACAATGTTCATGAAAAATAGACTTCCAATCCAGATACTGTCCCATGGTTAAACAGGCCTTAACTGTATTATACCAATCTTCTGGTGTCATGGCATTGGCTGTAAGTCTGTCAATTAGGGCTTGAGTAAAGGATGCATTAACTCCATAAGTCTGTACCGACTCAGCCAATGTCTTTAATTGCTTCAAATCCAATGGAGAGTGGTGTCTAGCCTGATTGGCATCCTCCCAGACAGGGAAGGCTGCTCTTATCCTTTTAATCTCCTTGGCAGTAATAAGAGAATTTAATGATATCTTTTTTAGTTTCTCTTTTGATCCTCTCTTTTTTATTTTAGCTACCTCCTTTATTGGTGGGGCAGACGGAATATACTCTGGTGCATAAGGCGGATCCCGCCCATATCTCTCAGACTCATAATGAGCCACCTCCTTTTCTAGTTCCCTCTGCTCCTCCGAATTGAAAGGCTCAGGGGAACTCCCCTCCAATGAGGAAGTTAATGATGTGTCCTCCTCCTCCCCCCCCCCCCCCCCCGAGGACGTCTCCTCTGAAGATGAGGAATAGGACGAATCTATTCTCAATTTGCTAAATTTCACTTTATTATGAGGATCCCTTTTTGGGGTATCCTCCTTTTCTCTGCTTGCGGTTGACCGCCCTATCCGCTGAGAGTTCTGGAACCCCAAGACTTTAACGTCCCTTGTAACAACCGGTTCCTTCTCACAGCAGTTTCCAATTTTCCACTGAGAGTTCTGGAACCCAACAACTGGTTCCTTCTCACAGCAGCTTCCAATTTTCCACTGAGAGTTCTGGAACCCAACAACTGGTTCCTTCTCACAGCAGCTTCCAATTTTCCGCTTCTCATTCTTATTAGCGCTCTCTCCCTTTTCTGCTTCTGATAGGCTATCTTGTTGTTCCACCAAAACTTTCTGTCTCTCTTTCACTTTTTCTTGGCAATTAGCGTCTTCTATGCAAGCTCTAACCATTTTATATATTTGCCATGTCCTTGGTCTTAACTTCCCTTTTTCCTTTTCACTAATCAAGTCAGCTCCGAGTTTATCCCAGGTGTCCTTAGATAAGGATCCGGTGGTAGTAATAAACCACGGAGCAACTCGTTCCACTTCCTTTAAAAAATTAATCAAAGCCCTCCCCGGAATCTTCAAACCACTTTCCTGCAGCAACGCCTGCATCACTGCGAAAAACGGCTTTATTTGCTGTTTCCCCATGCTTCCTTTATCTACAGGAGTGGGCGAACTAGCACAGTTATCTACCTGTGACTTACAGTTCCTATAAACACGGGGGGGGGGGGCGGGGGAAGGGGGTAAGTGCACTCTTTCCCCTCTTGATAATCATTAAGACACAAACAACAAGCAAGGACTATCGCCACCCAAACAGAAAGAGCAATGGTAAGCCAAACAAGATCCACCATACCTTGCAGAAAAGCGTCTAGACTCTCCGCGCTGCCAGTTCTGAATCCTCTGTGAGCTTACAGGGTCCTTCGTTACTGGTCAAAACTCCGAGACTTTCGGCTTCAACCCCGGGTTTCTGCACCAAATGTAGCGTGCAGCCTCGCCGATAAGGAGCATGCCACACTTCAGGATTCTTCTGACAGCATTTATTAAACAGCTCTCTTAATAGTGAGGTGGAGGAAGGACACCGAGCTCAGAAAGCCCGCTGCTTAAATAGAGCTTTGTGAGACGTGCAGATCCCTCATTGGCTCAAATCTTTCATCCAATTGTCATACTCTGTTTTTGCGCCACACGCAGGCGCATTCTCAAGTAAAGCTTCCGTGAAGAACCAGGAAGCAGAAGCCTGTGCCATCTTTTAATGGCAAATTCGGCTCCTCACACTAAGATATCCACATTCCCACATCAAATCACAAAAAAAGGAAATCAACAAGAATATATCAACATTCATGTCTCACATCAAACCCACTAATCCTAAAGAAGTATTAGCTAATAAGAGCTACTTTATGAATCTCCAGGACACTGAGATTAATGAACTGATAAGAAACTTTCTCCAAGAAAGAAAGAATTTAAAGAACACACGGACACTTTATTGAACTCTAGTAGAATAAAAATAAACATTTGAGTATTGACCAAAATAACACAAACCTTAATAAAATATTTAAGATAATTAATGATTTTAAAAAAGTCAGTAAACACACAGAAACATTGACAGGAACACTAGCTGAAATAAAGATTAAATTAAAAATCTCAAGATTCCAACTCAGTGAAAAGGTTTACAATTAGCATTATTCAAACAACAGATAGAATATCAGGATGTGAAAATAAATCTCAAGAAAATAAGCAAGTAAAATGAAAGTATTTTTAAAGGACAAGTTAGGAACATACAAGAAATGTATGACATCATCAAAATATCAAATCTTATAGGAATAGAAGGTGTAAAAATATCCAAGGTCACTTGTGTAGACTAGGAATTTAACAAGTTCATATAAGAAAACTTTCCCAAACTAAGAAAAGATGCACAGAGATAAATGAACAAAGATAAAAAATAGAGAACCCTAACTAGAAAGCACCAAATAACAAACACCTAACATCAAGAAAATTAGGCTTCTTTAAAGAAGAGCATGCCAACTCTTTGTTCAATAACAAATAGTCAATCCTTAGAAACTTATCTACAATAACACCATATTATATTAACAACAATGACAAAAGAAGTAATGAATTTGAAAAAAAGCAAAGAATATATGGAACAGTTTGGAATATTAAAAGAGAATAGGGAAGTGATGTAATTATAATTTCTAAAAATGAAATAATTAAAAATGTGGTACCCTACTGCATATGGGGGATTTTGCAGCTAGCTTGACTTTCTGACTAAGGTTGAGTGAAAGACTGTATGGGAGATAATTCTGCTTGAAGACATTGAAGTTTTGGTGTATCGTGATTTATAACTAAATTGTATCTCACATAAAAAAGAAATTAAAAAGCCTAATTATACAGAGCAAAGAAAAATATTGAAATCTGTAAAAGAAAGAAAAGTATAACTTATAAAGGAAACCCCATCAAAATAACACGTAAGTTTTCTGTGAAAATAATGAAAGCCTGTAGTACTAGATTCCAAGTTTTAAAGACCACAATGTCAATGCAACAAAACTAAAACTGCTGATAAAGAAAGAAAACCTTTCCAAGATACAAACAGGCCGACATAATTCTTGTCCATTAAAGAAGTCCTACAGAAAATACTGAGCACAACACTTTAGACTGCATAGAAGAAAATGAATAAACGATAATATAAGAAAAAAAGTATAATTACTAAAACACAAAGTACATCTAAAAACACACAAAAAAAATTCTGAAACTCACACAAAAACTTCCCTGATCTTTAAATATTAATGGTATCACCTGTTCAATCAAATAGAATCAAAAGAGAGCAGGTATTGCTACCCTAATAATATCTAACAAAATAGACTTTAAACCAGAATCTATCCAAAGAACCAAAGAGTAACACTTCATTCTAATCAATTAGGAAATTATCACAATACTTAATATATATGCAGCAAACTCTTTGGTATCCAATTTTATTTACAAAGCATACTAATAATATTAAAGACACAAATTAACACAGACCCAATGAGAATAGTTTACTTCATGTTTTTGTTAAGGCTATTATTGCTATAATGAAACACTATGAACAAAAGCAAGTTGTAGAAAAAAAAATTAACACAGCTTATAGCTTACCCTTCCATATAATAGTTCATCATAAAAGGAGTCAGGACTAACTAAATCAGGACAGAAACCTGGAGGCATGAGCTGCTGCAGGGAATATGGAGGAGTGCTACTTACTGGCTTGCTTATTGTGGTTTGGTAAGCCTGCTTTATTATAGAACTCACATCCACAAGCCCAGGGACAGCAGACCACCAATGGGCCAGGCCCTCCCACATCAATCACTAATTAAGCAAATTCAATACAGGTTTGTATGCAGCTCAGTCTTATGGAGATTTTTTTTTTTTTTAATTGAGGTTCACTCATCTCAGATGAGTTTAGCTAATGTCAACTTGCCATAAGACTATTTAGCAAATTCATCTTCTCAGTTTCTTAAATAGATAGCCCATCTGGTCTAAGAAATAAAGAAATAACAGAAATAAATGAAATCTTATATCACATGGACATAATAGAACTCCAATATATTTAATCTAAATGCCAAAGAATATACATTATACTTGGCAGCACATGGAAAATTCTCAAAAGTAAAATCACATGAGGGAACACAAACCAAACTTTGGCAAACACAGAAATAATGAAATAATTCCATTTATCCTATCTAATCATTATAAAATAAATCCCAAAATTGATAGGAAGCAAATTTCTAGTAAAAACTCTGAGATTAAAAAACTCATTGAATGAGAAGCCTTTTCAAAGAAAAAAATCAAGAAAAAATATTTACTGGAACTAAATGAAAATAAAATCATAATACAATAAGATATCTGGAACAAATTTAATACAGTCTTACAAGAGATATTTATATCTCTAAGTAGCTATATTTTAAAAAACAGAAATAGAAATAAGTTATTTAAAATTATGGTTCAAGATAAAAAAAAAATCAAATCTAATTAAATCAAAACCCAGTCAACAGCAATAAATAAAAAAGCAGTGCAGAAATCGATAGAATAGAAAATAGCAATAAAAAGAATCAACAAGTATAATCAACAAGTTGGTTCTTTGAGAAGATAACAAAGGTTAACAAACTCTTAGCCTAACTAACCAAAACAACATTTTAAGAGTCAATTAATAAATGAATAGAATTAGAAAATGATTAAAAATATAATAGATACATAAGAAATACAAAAAGAAAAGATACTTAATGCCTGGCATTACACTTAGCCAAATATGTGTGTGTGTGTGTGTGTGTATGTGTGTGTGTGTGTGTATCATATATATATATATATATATATATATATATATATATATATATATATATATGAATGATTCAAGGGGATTCACACAGCAGATTTGTACCAGACTTTCAAAGAACTACAATTTTTTAAAACTCTTCAAGAAATAGAAATAGAAAGATCACTCCTCAACTTATACTATAAAGCCAGTATTATTCTAGCACACAACCTAGGTAATGCTACAACTACAAGAGCAACAATTATTGATGAGCTATTTATTACTTAATGACTAAAAATTGACCCTAATAGTTACTCTGATCTACATATTTTGTTTCAAGTGAGCAATTGTTACACAGAAGGATCTTGTCTAAAAAAAAGTAAAAAACAAAACCAAAACCAAACAAAAGAACTTACAAAAATGAATAGCTTTTCTCTATAGCAACAATAAGAAAACAAAAATGCAGAATAATCATAACAATACTTTCATTTCTAGTAGCATAATAGATCATGAACTACTGGAATAAATCTAGCCAAGAAGATAAATGACTGCTGCACTCAAACCTTAAATGCACTGAAGATAGAGATTAAAAATAAAGAAAAAGAAATAAAGCACTAGAAAATGAAAATGCCTCCCACAATACCCTGCAGAAACATTATATCTAGGTAAATCAATGACCTCATTTGAACCAAGAAACACTACAGGTTTGAGAAGAAAAAAATAGGCAGTACTCTATAATATGTAGAAATAGGAAGGAACTTCTTGAATAGAATACATAGAAATTTTCTCATATTAGACATAATCCCAATAGCCAAGAAATGCAAACAAACAAAATGTCCTTCAACTGATGAACGGTTACTGAAAATGTGGCACATATATACAAGATAAAAGAAAGTTAGCTGTAAAGGACCCATGACAGTAAATGTGTGGACCTAAGAAAGATTATATTGAGTGAGATAAACCAGAAACAGAAATAAAATTGGCACACATTTTCTCTCATATATGGTCTCAAGCTCCAAATCATCACATACAACATGGAATAATGACAGAAACTAGGAAGTTGTAAAGGGAACACAGATAGTGCATGGATAAGTTAGGTAATAACAGGACACAGATGATAAATGGGAAACAAAATAATGGTGAGGGTACTCCAATTAGGTGGAAGGAGGAAGGTCAATACAAAAGAAAGAGAACAACGGACAACTAACAGCAAGATTTTTATATAAAACTCAACAAATCACATTATTCATTCTTACCTAAAATTATATATTATATGTATAAACATATATGGAGATACGTACATATATTTATAGGATAGAAGAGGTCAAGTCACTTGGGCTGACAATGTTTCCCACAAGAACCAAGAAACAAAAACTCATGTACCAGACATGAGAAACCTATTTTTGAATGATTGATGGATTATCTTAGTAGCTCACCAAACATTATATAGCCCTTGTCTGCCTCTCTGTCATTAAGGATGGGTCCATATTTCTGAAACACACTGTACTTTTAAAACACTAGACTGATGATTTGAGTTATGTGTGACCTAGAAGTCTTTCTTCAGTCTTTCATGGTTCAAGAAAGTACTATGCAATCTACCAAGTGAGGGAAGTGATTAAATAGTCCTACCTAGTGGCAATATCTAGGAACCACAATAATTACCAGTGTGGAAAGAAAAGTATAAAGGTAGAAATAGTAGCAATAATTCATCAGTGGTAGCCAACACCTGTCAAACTGAACTTAAGGCTCATTTAACAAAAGGAAGTTTAAACCCAGTGTGGAAAACCTAGCCAGAGTCTTGGGTTTGTAATCTCTTGGCACTAGGAAAAGAAACTATTATCACCATTTTCCTAAAAGAAACTGTTTCATGGCAGACTTCCTGGTATGTTGAGTTTTAGAATCTCTCTGTTTCCCTGATATTGTGTAAACTCTGAAGTAAATGTATCTATTTGGGCTAGGGTTTCAACAATCTCTTGAGCTGTAAATTGTGTCCAGTTGTGTATTTCTGTGATGCTTTAGATTTGCTGTCAAGAGAGGCTTCCTTGATGAAGGGTGGTAAGGATAAGATTTAGAATGTAGTAAGGAAAGTTAGCTAACTCCTACTAGTATAATTCTAAAGCCTTGTTGCCAAACAATATATAAAAGCATAAAATTATTGTGGTCCCTTTTAGGCAGTAACTATGCCCATAATAGCTTAACAATTTTACAGAAGACTAGGTCATCATTATTTTTATCCCCCAAGAAATATTTGAGACCACAGCTCTCACTGAGAAATGGGACAAGAGAACAGCAACTATGAGTTAAAATATCCTGAGTAATGTAAAGAAGAAGCCAGTATGCAGATAAAGATTAAAAGTCTTTTCTTATCTGGCCTTACTACTTACTACTGTAGGATCTAAGGAGTAGAGCATGTGTAGAAACAAAACAACACCTACTCAATGAAATCCATAACAAACAAACAAAAAAACAAATATACAATAACTACCGCCTGTGAAATATAAATGGAAGATGGATAGGCTACAAAGATACTATAAATAGCTATACACAGCAGGGCAGCATGCTTTTCTCAGCCTTCCCCAGCTAAATAGCTCATTTCCATTTTTGGGAGTGCATTCTCTATTTTAATAAACTGTTTCTATTTATCATATGTCCCTATTGCAATTGTTGGGATAAGTTAACATTTTACTGAGGTCTGCTAACTTGCAATAAAATCTTAACATATCTTTGCTCTGGGATACAAAAGCCTGACATTGTGTACTCTCTGATCTTGAATTCGTGGCTCAGCACTAATCTTGTTTTTCCTAACACTCTGAACTTTTTCAGTGTTTCTCTGCCCTCCATGTGTAACTTGAAAGGCATGAATTTTTTTTTCTCCATCTCCCTTGTCTGGCAGCTGCCAAGATTTTCAGCTTTCCTGAACATTTTCTTTCAAACTGTAAATCATGTGTCCTTAAGAGTCCTTCTCGGTATACTTTAAATTTTCTTTATTAATGAGACTAAGAACCCAAAATACATTCTCCTAGTAACACTACTGGAATAACTTTTGCCTAAAATTAAAACCACTTTATTTCTAAATATGATTCTAAAAGTCTCTAATAGCATACTTGTATGCAATCAATTTATTCTCTTTCTACTTTAATGGACTAATCTGAAATATGAGAAAATATACTAGGCAATCCTTCATATTATGGACTTAAAAATTTAATAAATTCTATGTGAAACTGCACATGCAAATGTGAAATAGTAATATAATTAAATGGCATGTATATACTAAATACAATGTACAATATCAACCCTTTAATTTGTGATGAATTTGAAAAAGATAAAACTTAGTAACAAAAGCCTAAGTAAATAAGAAAAATGGTGTGTTCTTAATAAATTTTAGCAGTTAATACTATAATAAATATTTTATTTAAAAATATAATGGACTGAATTAAGGTACTAAGATACAATATTTTATCTTGTATTTGAAAATGCCAGTCATGTTATTGTGTTTCTCAGATTTTCCAACACTCTCCTGGATGATAAATGTGTGGACAATTATGTCCCTCAGTGATTGTCACTAAGAATTAATTGACAGCTCATGTTACATAATCTAGATCAGTAGATATAAGTTACTTGAATTAAAATCCCAATTTTATACCGACAAAATCAAACCAGTCCTTCTTAATTGTTAAGTGTATTTCCTTACTTCTGCTGAGTCATCCAGTCACTTCTATAGTCATAAATATACTTTTACACTTCAATGTTCATTTTTCATTCAATTTATATTTATACTGGAAGGATTTTCAATAATTTATGATCATGAAAATGATTTTATTACTTAATTTCTTTACTAATAAATTTTGTTCATTACCAATTTTATACATGTACATAATATATTATGATTGCCTTTCCTATAATCCCTCTTATTTCCCTCCAATTTTCCAGTTTCCTTGTTCCCAACCAAGAAATTTCTTCCCCATTTCAAGATTTTTTTGTCTCATAGTTAAACATATTTTAACATGATTATTCATGTCTGAATAAGTAAGGATTTATAACTACCCACTAGATCCTGATTGGTTCACAATCTGGTACACAAAAGGATAAAATGCTTACTTCTTTCTCAGAACCTGTTAGTGTAAATGGGTTATTAGTTAGTGGTTGGTCTCTGTGAGCCCCTTGCCATCCATTGAGAACTGTTGGGTGAGCAAATCTTGTATAGTCTCAGTGTCAGTAGGCATAGATCCTGTGAGTTATTGATTGTTGAGGTTGTTTTATGGATAGAAGATGACATCACACAGATTTTCTCCATAGCTTTCAGCTTTTATTCTCTTTCTGTGTTGTCTTCTCCTATTTTTCCAGAATGATAAGAAGACAGTATAAATGTCCTGGTTAGGACCAAACTCAAACATATTTATTTGTTGCATTTGGTGGAGTCACAGATATTAAAATTCTCTTGCATTCACTGCAAAATATTGCTTCTTTCATTAAGGCTGAAAGTAGTCTGTAGCTATTAGTTTAAGCAAAGATATATAGAAAACAGTTTTGTGATAAATTAATTTACATTAGAGGATGTACTAAGTTCCACCTAAATTTTACAACTTCCTCAGTTATTGGGATTTCATTTTGTTTTTTAAACTGTGTTTATAGTATTATGGAAAGATTCCTTCTTTGGAATGGACCTCTAATGCAATCAGGAAGAAATTGGTTTTATAGTTCACAGAATTTACAGCACCACTTTTAGACTTGTTTATACTTTTCCGTCCCACAGGCTCCATAGTACTATCAATCTCTTTGAAATCTTAACATCAGGCAAGACTCTTCCTCCTTAGTTCCAGGTTAACAACCAAAGGGAATGACAAGGGTCTCTAGGCCCCTCAGACCATGACCTCATATAAAGTAAATTTAAAATACATTTTCCTTATGGTTACGCATGAATGCATTTTAATGTGATCTCTATCAAATTGTCCTTTATTTTCCTGAAAACCCTTTACTTTGGTGTCTAGCCCATTTTTGTACTGTGTTGTTCAATTTTGTGGGGTTACGATTTTTAATTCATTGTACATTTTGACTACTAATTCTTTATTGGACTTAAACCTAGTAGACATGTCTGTGTTTTGTTTATAAAATTTCTGGCATAGTCCCATATGTCTTATTATTTGGCACTCTACCAGTAACACTCTTTGGGGAAATTGTGAAATCTTTAGTATGTGAAGAACTGTTGAAATAAATGTCACCAGTGTTCCGGATCTAAAGTTGAATAGCTTGGCTCAACATGCTTTCCTCTGCTTCTTCAGTATGGATACAACATAATTGACAAGAATTGCACTTCTGATGTTTTCCTTTCCTGCTTTTTGCCATATTATTTTACAACACCACTTCAGGTGCATCATATTTCTTATCTGAGAATCCTTGTTTTTTATAATTTAGATTCATAGTGCTATAACATTTCACTTAAGATTGCCTTCATTGTGTCCCATAGATTTTCATATGCTTCAATTCTCATTCTGGAAACTTTAAATCTTCTTCTTGATATTCTCAGTGACACACATAACACTTGTAGGGTGTTCTTCAGTGTTATGAAATATAATGCTTCAAGGAGCTGCTTGGTGGGCCCATGACAATATCTCTCCCTGAGAAATAACATCATGAAACAGATCTGATACATAGGTGCTTCATTTAGGGGAAGGGAAAGGAATGAGTGCCTGCAAAAAGGCATAGAGGCAAACAAACAGGATCATAGCCATGAGGGTTAAAAAGGGGAGACAGAGGTAGAAAGGAGGAGAGAGGGAAACAGCCAGGATCATGTAGGATCAGAAATAGAGACCTGTGGTGGCCAGCAGTTCTTTAATACACCTCCAGCACCAGGTGGTGGCAAGTAAAGGAGGCAAGAGAAGATGTCAACTATTGCTAGGATTCTGGGAGGAGCCTAGCAGAATTGCCTGTAAGCTAACATCCTTTCTTTTGTTTAATTACAAATGAGAAACTGGGAAGAGTTGATGGTAGGGCAGGAATGAGTGCATTGAATTCTTTAGAGTACTTGCTTCTGACTGGGTTCCAGGTTGTCTTTGGGGACCCTAAGAAAACTTGGATGCTGGCTTTAAGAAAACTGGGAGAGCTGGTTGTTGGTTGTTTCACTCCTGTCAAGGATCTTTGAAACTATCTGTGGCTAGAAACATTCAGACCCAGTTGAAGCAGTCTGTGATAATAGACTAGAGCACCTGTGAACAACTCTTTTAGGATATATATATATATATATATATATATATATATATATATATATATATATATATATGGTGTATTAAAGGTGTATATGTGTGTGTGTGTGTATAAAAGTATATCCCCCCCCCTTTAGGTAGAGACTTGAATCTTTCAGGCCCATGATCTTGGTAGTTCAGAGTCAAGAAGTCCCCAAACCAGGAAAACGAAGAGGAATTTCAACCTCTGGTATAGGCAATAAGAGGGAAACAGGTTGTAGGTAGATCAGGATATTTATCTGGAATCCATTGAACCAAGAGAAGTGGAACCAAGTGAGTTTCCTGAAGCTTATAAGAATCTTGATTTTCAGTATGAATACAGACCTTGCAAGATGTCAAGAGCCATACTAGGCTTAGAGAGGGGTTCTGAGAAAAGGAATGTTTGGGAGCAGTGAAAACAAACTACTCAAAACCAAATAGTGGGCCCAAACAGATGGACTGTATTCTGCTTGAGACAACATTTCAAATTGTATTTTCTCTGTTCTACTTGCTCTGTATCTTTTCAGACAGCTCTCTCTTCTGCTTGTGCCAGCTCTTCAAGCAGTTCTCTCTTGCTGTTCTAAAAATTTTTCTGGATAGCTCACCTCTTGCAGATTCTAAGCCCACTCTTTTATTTTACATATCAATTCAGTCATATTTATCAACTTTCCTTTTGATTATCTTATGAATCATCCTCCTGAGTGTGACCCCAGCCCCTTATTTCTTAGGAGAGAACAAGTACACATTTTCTTTCAACATTGCAAAAGAATTCAGAGATCTGTCTGTATCTGTTAAGCATAGAAGATAAGCTAGCTGCGTGAGACCACATCCTGACATTACCATTTCTACCACACCTGGACCTATACTTGCTCTGTCCCAGGCTGACCTTGAACTCAGGAATATGTCTCCCTTTGTAAGTATAAACAAAAACCCTTAGCTGGGTGTGATCTTCTGTGATCACCATTCCATAAATCACTTTATCTCCTTCTGTAGTATGTGACAAGTTAGTTCACAGCACAGTTGCTTTTCTTCCTTTAGATTCCTGAAGCCCCTCATAATTTATATTCTGCATCAGTATATTTTACACAGTTCAGAAATTATATTTTTGATGATAATGTCTTCAACACATGGTGCTGGGAAATCTGATGGTCCACATTCAGGAGAACAAAACTACTAGACCTGTATCTTTCTGCCTGCACAAAAATGAACAAGTGAATCAGAAACTTTAATATGGAACCTGAAGTGATGGAACTGAAGAAGAAAGTTTAGTTAGTTCCCTACATGATATAGGTGTAGGGAAGACAGAAAGAGAGTGGGTCCAGATAGAAGAGGAGGTGAGGAGCAACTGGGAGGAGTACAGGGAGAGGGAACTTTAAGCTGTGTGATGATAAAAGAAACTATTTTCACAGGCTGGAGAGATAGCTCAATGGTCCTGAGTTCTATTCTCAGCATGGTGGCTCACAACCAACAGTAATGGGATCCAATACCCTCTTCTGACAGGCAAGTTTAAATGTAGATAAAGCACTCATACATAAAACAAACAAATAAAATGGATTTAAAAGAATCTATTTTCAATAAAAGGGAAAAAGAAATTTTAGTGAAGAACAATAAAAAAGACAAACATGAAGCGTTTGGGGTGATGAAGTCAGTTTACACCTTGATTACGGTGTTTTCTATGAGACAGAAAGCATGTATAAAAATTGTTCTAAAAGAGGGAGACATTTCACCATATGAAAAATTTATATTAGAAAAAATAAAAAAAATTTAAAAATTTAAAAAATTAAAAAAAAAGAAATTATATTTTGAATCCATGATTTCAGCGTTATTTTCCATATCCTTAAGGGCTGTCCTGAAGGCTTTAGGTGTTTTCTATATTGCTGAGATATTTGTCAGACCTTTACCTTCCAGACTTAAGCTGTCTTTGATTATCTTGAAGTTCTTAATAACTGTTGTTAAAAGGGAGGACTTCCTTTGAAGTAGGAGCATAAATGACATGCATTATTATACAAACAAGCCTTATGCCACAGCAGCTCTTGGCACCCTGGAGGCCCAGGTCCACTAACCATGTCCCAGGGCCAGGAACCATATCATTCTGTCAGTACCAAGGCCATATCAGACCAAGCACTTCTCTCTATCCAGAAGACTGGATGTATACAAATATAGCATAATGAAAAATACCTTTAAGTTTATATTTAAAAAACAGAGAAAATTTAAAATCTTGAACTTGCAACTATGATAGTAGATAATTGAATAGAAGTCTTTACCAGAGTTAAACTAATAACTTATCAGAGAGTTAATAAAGGTGACCCCATGACACTGAAAGTCTTTTACCATTCAAATGACATTGCCATTGGGATGAAACAACAGCCTACAGATTAAACAAAAATCTTCACTAGCCCTACATCTGAGAACTAATATCTAAAATATATAAAGAATGCAATAAATTAGAAACCACAATCCAAATAATTCAATTAAAATGGGGTACAGACCTAAATAAAATATTCTCAAAGGAGGAATCTCAAATGGCCAAGAAGCACCTAAAGAAATATTCAACATCCTTAGTCATCAAGAAATGCACATCAAAATGACTCTGAGATTCTACCTTACACTTCTCAGACTGTCTAAGATCAAAACCTCAAAGGACAACACATGCTGGTGAGACTGTGGAACATAGGGGACACTTCTTCATGATGGTGGGATTGAAAATTTGTACAACTCTGGAAATCAATTTGGCAGTTTCTCAGAAGATTAAGAATAGCTCTATCTCAAGACTCATCTATATTACTTCTGGATATATACCTAAAATATGTTTCACTATCCCACAAAGACACATGCTCTACTATGTTCATAGCAGCTTTTTATATAATAACCAGAAACTGGAAGCAAACTGGACGTCCTCAAATGAAGAATGTATAAAAAAATATGGTTCATTTACACAATGGAATAATACTCAGACATTTAAAAAAAGGACAGTCATAATTTTCACAGGCAAATGGATGGAACTAGGAAATATCATTGTAAGTTATATAACCCAGACCCAAAATGACATGCATGGTATACACACACATATAAGGGCATATTAGCCATAAAGTACAGGAAAAACATGCTATAGCCAACAGAACAAATCAAGTGAAATAACAAGGAGGACCCAAAGTAGAATGGTTGAATCTTCCTCAGAAGCAGAATCAAAATAGGCACTATTGCTTGTTCCTTGGAACAGCCTCGTGTGAGCCTGCAAGCTGACAATTTAGTTTCCACTACTGTGGAGTTTTTCTTGAAGTATTAAGTATAGCTTCTGACCCATATATTGATATGGAAAGATGTTATTCCAAGTATGTTAATTTTTGAGAGAATATATCATATAAAGTTTTATGTAGCAAGGAAAATCTACAAAACATCTCTTTTAGGGTTTACATTGCTGCAACAAAATATAATGACCAAAGAAAGTTGGGAGGAAAGTAATTAGTTGGCTTATTCTTCCACAGCACATTTTATCAGCAGCCATTGATGAAGAAGCCATGGAGGGGTATGGATTACCAGATTCCTACCATGGCTTTGATCAGTCTGCTTTCTTTAGAACCCAGAACTATCAGTCCAGGGATGGTACCACCATGGCTAGTGGTAAATAATTAATTGCTAAATAAGAAAACACCTTAAAGATGGATCTTATGGAGGCATTTTCTCAGTTGTGGTTTCTTTCAGATAATTCTAGCTTATGGCAAGTAGACATTAAACTATCAAGAAAAAAAGAATTACATTTTATTTTAAACTGAGCATTTTATTTTCAAGCTCATTATTTTTGTTTTCTTTTCTTCTTTTTGAATCTCAGTCACAAAATAGTATTCATAATGTTCATTTTCAAATGTATTGAGTAAAGATTGGTGGCTCCCTATCCAGTGAACCCAACCTATTTGACAATGTCCAGGACCATAAGTATATCTGTTACAAAAAGAGTAGACAGTACATGAGAGAAAAAATCTGAAGGTGTTCTCTGGTTGTTTGAATAAGAATGCAAGTGTGTCCTTTTCTGGACAGTAATTTGTCTGTAGAAGGAAAGAGGCAATTCTTGCCTAGTGGCTGTCTCACCACAACTGGAGTAACTCCAAGGATGCTCAATTTCTTCTTAGAATTCAATATAGGAAGCTGTCCGGAGCAGACAGGTCTCTAATCAAAATGAAGATTAATACTGAAATGTTTGTGATATCAATTCTGTGGATTTCTGATGTTTTGAAAACCAACTATCCATGTAAGGTAATCTGGACTGTTGCCTGTTAACTCCACTCAGCTATTTCTAAATAAAACACAGAGAACACCCTTATAATAAACTTCAAGTCATGAAGTTGCTATAGTCCCTTTACTCACAGGCTGACCATCTCAAATCAGTTAAGAAAAGTTAAAGAAGGACTGGGTCTAAGCTTTGTATTCCTAAATGTGTTATACTGGTACAATGCCTATGAGAGTAACAATATTTATCTCACTCTTATATCACTAAGAAGCTCATGCCAATGAAAACCTTATAATTTGTAATCAAAGTAAATTGGTGCCATTTAAGAATTTATATCTTCATCTTGATACTAATTATACAGATTTCTACTAATAGGTATGGCTATGCAATTAACCCCTAGCTAATCCTCTCTATTCCCACAAAACCACTACTTTTCCCTAGAAAGACAGTCCAACATTTACCACCTTAGTCCCCAAGCCCAGGGAATAGGGGCTCTGACTCTTCATTAGCTTCTTCAAGCTGATTATGGGCGTTGAGATATTAGAAGAGGAGTGGGGGGAAGAACAAATTGATAAGCCTCTGATGCTGTGTCTTCACTGCCTCCAGATGGAATTCCTAGACCTCAGAGGTTTGAGCAGGTCTGCCCAGCTTGCTTGTTGAGTAGATATACCAAGGCTGATCATTCTGCAATATACAATTCTCAAAACAAATTTTAGTATCAAGATAGTTTTTTTTTTTTAAGAGGGCTGACATTTTATTAAGAATGTTGGTTCTAACCGCTTTTCTCTTTTCCCCTCTTTTATTGGATATAATATTTACATTTCAATTTTATCCCCTTACCGCATTTCCCCCACCACCCAGGAACCCTGAATCCAATCCCGCATGCTCCTGCTTCTATGAGGGTGTTTACCCACCTACCCCCAGGCCCCCTCCCTACCCTTAGATTCCCCCCCCCCTCAGTGCTCAGCCTTCAAGGTACCAATGACCTTGTCTCCCACCTATGCCCAACAAGGCCATCCTCCCCTACATATACATCTGGAGTCATGTGTCTCTCCATATGTGCTCCTAGGCTGGTGGTTTAGACCCTGGGGAACTCTGGCTGGTTGATATTGTTGCTCTCCTCATGGGGCCACCAGACCTTAAAACTCCTTCAGTTTACTCTCTAACTCCTCCATTGGGAACCTTTGATCAGATTAATAGATAGCTGAGAGTATTTGTCTCTGCATAAGTCAGACTCTGGGGGACCTCTAAGGAGACAGCCTTATCAGGCTGCTGTCAGCTTTACCATCCTGACATCCATATCAGCATCTATTTTTGGTTACTGCCCATGGTATGAATACCCAGGTAGAATGGTTTCCATACAAACCCCCCTTCAGATTCTGTCCCACACTTTGTCTCCATATTTGCTCCCTTGAGTATTTAGTTACTCCTTCTAAGAAAGACCTAGGCATCCTCACTTGTACTTTCTTCTTCATGAGCTTCATGTTGTCTGGTAGTTGAATCCTTGTTGTTTCAAATTTTGGGCTAATCTCCACTTATCAGTGAGTAAATACCATGTGTGTTCTTTTGTGATTGGGTTACCTCACTCAGGATGATATTTTCTAGTTCCATCCATTTACCTAAGAATTTCTCGAATTCATTATTTTTAGTAGCTGAGTAATATTCCATTGTGTAAATGTACCACATTTTTTTTTTGCATCCATTCCTCTGTTGAAGGGCATATGGGTTCTTTCCAGCTTCTGGCTATTATAAATAAGGTTGCTATGAACATAGTGGAACATATGTCTTTGTTATTTGTTGGGGCATTTTCTGGGTATATGCCCAGGAGTGGTATAGCTGGGTCCTCAGGTAGTGCTATGTCCAATTTTCTGAGGAACCACCAGACTAACTTCTAGAGTGGTTGTACCAGCTTGCAACCCCACCAAAAATCAAGGAGTGTTCCTCTTTCTTCACATCCTTGCCAGCATCTACTATCACCTGAGTTTTTGATCTTAGCCATTCTGACTGCTCTGAGGTGGTATCTCAGTGTAGTTTTGATTTGCATTTCCCTGATGACTAAGGATGTTGAGCATTTCTTAAGGTGCTTCTCAGCCATTCGAGTTTCCTCAGTTGAAAATTGTTTGTTTAGTTCTGTACCCCATTTTTTAATGGGGTTATTTTGTTGTTTGGCATCTAATTTCTTGTGTTCTTTGTATATATTTGATATTAGCCCTCTATCAGATATAGGATAGGTAATGATCTTTTCCCAAACTGTTGGTTGCCGTTTTGTTTTGTTGACAGTGTCCTTTGCCTTATAGAAGCTTTGAAATTTGATGAGGTCCCATTTGTCGATTCTTGATCTTAGAGCATAAGCCATTGATGTTCTGTTCAGGAACTTTTCCTCTGTGCCTAGGTATTCGAGGGTCTTCCCCAACTTCTCTTCTATTAGTTTCAGTGTATCTGGGATTATGTGAAGGTCCTTTATCCACTTGGAGTTGAGCTTTGTACAAGGGGGTTAAGAATGGATTAATTTGTATTCTTCTATATGTTGACCTCCAGTTGAGCCAGCACCACTTGTTGAAAATGCTGTCCTTTTTCCACTGGATAGATTTAGCTCCCTTGTCAAAGATCAAGTGGCTGTAGGTGTGCAGGTTCATTTCTGGGTCTTCAGTTCTATTCCATTGATCATCCTGTCTGTCTCTGTACCAATGCTATGCAGTTTTTATCACTATTGCTCTGTAGTACAGTTTGAAGTCTGGAATGGTGATTCCCACAGAAGTTCTTTTATTGTTGAGAATAGTTCTCACTATCCTAGGTTGTTTGTTATTCCAAATGAATTTGTAAATTGCTCTTTCTATCTCTATGAAGAAATGATTTGGAATTTTGATGGGTATTGCATTGAATCTGTAAATTGCTTTTGGCAGGATAGCCATTTTACTAAGTTAACCCTGCCAATCCAGGAGCATGGGAGATCTTTCTATCTTCTGAGATCCTCTTCTATTTCTTTCTTCAGAGACTTGAAGTTCTTGTCATACAGATCTTTCACTTCCTTGGTTAGATTCACTCCAAGATATTTTATTTTATTTTTGGCTATTGTGAAGGGTGTCATTTCACTAATTTCTTTCTCAGCCTCTTTATCCTTTGAATAGAGGAAGGCTACTGATTTGTTTGAGTTGATTTTATATCCAGCCAAGTTGCTAAAGTTGATTATCAGGTTTAGGAGTTCTCTGGTGGAAGTTTAAGGGTCACTTAAGTATACTATCATATCATCTGCAAATAGTGAAATTTTGACTTCCTCCTTTCCTATCTGTATCCCTTTGACTTCCTTTTGTTGTCTAATTGCTCCAGCTAGGACTTCTAGTACTATATTGAATAGGTAGGGTGAGAGTGGACAGCCTTGCCTAGTCCCTGATCTTAGTGGGATTGCTTCAAGTTTCTCTCCATTTAGTTTAATGTTGGCTACTGGCTTGCTGTGTATTGCTTTTATAATGTTTAGGTATGGGCCTTGAATTCCTGATCTTTCCAAGACTTTTAACATGGAGGGATGTTGAATTTTGTCAAATGCTTTCTCAGTGTCTAATGAGGTGACCATGTGGATTTTTTCTTGGAGTTTATTTATGTAGTGGATTACATTGATGGATTTCTGAATATTGAACCATACCTGCATGCCTGGGATAAAGCCTTCTTGATCTTGATGGACAATTGTTTTGATGTGTTGTTGGATTCGGTTTGCGAGAATTTTATTGAGTATTTTTGCATCAATATTCATAAGAGAGATTGTTCTGTAGTTCTCTTTCTTTGTTGGGTCTTACTGTGGTTTAGGTAGGAGCATAATGGTAGCTTCATAGAACGAATTGAGTAGTGATCCTTCTGTTTCTATTCGATGCAATAACTTGAAGAGGATTGGTATTAGGTCTTCCTTGAAGGTCTGAAAGAATTCTGCACTGGAAACCATCTGGCCCTGGACATTTTTTGGTGGGAAGATTTTTAATGACTGTTTCTATTTCTTTAGGCGTTATGCGACTGTTTAGATGGTTTATCTGCTCCTCCTTTAACTTTGGTACCTGGTATCTGTCTAGAAAATTGTCCATTTCCTCCAGATTTTCCAATTTTGTTGAGTATAGGCCTTTGTAGTAGAATCTGATGATTTTTTAAATTTCCTCTGTTTCTGTGGTTATGTCTCCCTTTTCATTTCTGATTTTATTAATTTGAATGCTGTCTCTGTGCCCTTTGGTTATTCTGGCTAAGGGTTTGTCTATCTTGTTGATTTTCTCAAAGAAACAGTTCCTGGTTTTGTTGATACTTTGTATAGTTCTTTTTGTTTCAAACTGGTTGATTTCAGTCCTGAGTTTTATTATTTCCTGCCATCTACTCCTCTTGGGTATACTAGCTTCTTTTTGTTCTAATGCTTTCAGGTTTGCTGTCAAGTTGTTAATGTATGCTCTTTCCAATTTCTTTTTGTGAGCACTTAGAGCTATGATTTTTCCTCTTAATACTGCTTTCAGTGAGTCCCACAAGTTTGATATAATGTTTCCTCATTTTCATTTAAATCTTAAAAGTCTTTAATTTCTTTCTTAATTTCTTCCTTGACCATGTTATCATTGAGTAGAGCATTGTTCAGTTGCCAAGTATATGTGGGCTTTCTGATGTTTTTGTCTATGTCAAAGACAAGTCTTAGTCCATGGTGGTCTGATAAGGTACTAGGGATTATTTCAATCTTTTTTTATCTGTTGAGGCCTGTTTTGTGACCAATTATAAGGTCTATTTTGGAGAATTAACCATGAGGTGCTGAGAAGAAGGTATATGCTTTTGTTTTAGGATGAAATGTTCTGTATATGTCAGTTAAGTCCAATTTGTTCATAACTTCTGTTAGTTTCATTGTGTCTCGGTTTAGTTTCTGTTTCCATGATGTGTCCATAGCTGAGAGTGGGGTGTTGAAATCTCCCACTATTATTGTGCAGGGTACAATGTATGCTTTAAGCTTTAGTAAAGTTTCTTTTAGGTATGTGGGTGCCCTTGCATTTGGGTCATAGATGTTCAGAATTGTGAATTCCTCTTGGTACATTTTTTCCTTTGATGAATATGAAGTGTCCTTCTTTATCTTTTTTGATTACTTCTGGTTGAAAACTGATTTATTTGATATTAGAATCGCTACTCCAGCTTGTTTCTTGGGACCATTTGCTTGGAAGATTGTTTTCTAACCTTTTACTCTGAGGTAGTGTCTGTCTTTTCCACAGAGGTGCATTTCCTGAATGCAGCAAAATGTTAGGTCCTGATTACGTATCCAGTCTGATAGTCTATGTCTTTTTACTGGAGAATTGAGTCCATTGATATTAAGAGATATTAAGGAAAAATGAGTGTTGTTTCCTGTTATTTTTGTTATTGGCAGTGGAGATATGTTTGTGTAGCTGCCTTCTTTTCCGGTTTTTGGAAGATTACTTTCCTGCTTTTTCTAGGTTGTAGTTTCCCTCCTTGTGATGGAGTTTTCCACCAATTATCCTTTGAAGTGCTGGATTTGTGTTGAGATACTGTGTAAATTTGGATTCGTCATGGAATATTTTGGTTTCTCCATCAATAATAATTGACACTTTTGCTGGTACAGTAGTCTGTGCTGGCATTTGTGTTCTTTTAGGGTCTGTATGATATCAGTCCATGATCTTCTGGCTTTTATGGTCTCTGGTGAGAAGTCTGGTGTAATTCTTATAGGTCTGCCTTTATATCTTACTTTGCCTTTTTCCCTTACTGCTTTTAGCATTTTTCTTTGTTTTGTACATTTGATGTTTTGACTATTATGTGGCGGGAAGTATTTCTTTTCTGGTCTAAACTATTTGGAGTTCTGTAGGCTTCTTGTATATTTATGGACATCTCTTCCTTTAGGTTGGGGAAATTTTCCTCTATAATTTTGTTGAGGATATTTACTGGTCCTTTAAGTTGGGAGTCTTCCCCCTCATCTATATCTATTTTCCTTAGGTTTGTCCTTCTCATTGTGTCTTGGATTTCTTGTATATTTTGGGTTAGTAGCTTTTTGTATTTTGCATTTTCTTTGACAGTTGTGTCAATGTTTTCCATGGTATCTTCTGTACATGAGATTCTCTTTTCCATCTCTTGTATTCTGTTGGTAATACTTATGTCTATGACTCCTGATTGTTTTTTAAGCTTTCTATCTCCAGGGTATCTTCCCCTGGAGATAGAAATTCTTTATTTTTTCTACTTCCATTTTTAGATCCTGCATGGTTTTGTTTAATTCCTTCTCCCGTTTGTTTGCATTTTCTTGCAATTCCTTAAGGGATTTTGTGTTTCCTCTTTAAAGATTTCTATCTGTTCTCTGAGCGTGTTTATTTATGTCTTTCTTAAAGTCCTCTATCATCATCATGAGAAGTGATTTTAATTCTGAATCCTGCTTTTCTGGTGTGATGGGGTGTTCAGGGCTTGCTATGATGGGGGAACTGGGTTCTGATGATGCCATGTAGCTTTGGTTCTGTTGCTTATGTTCTTGCGCCTGCCTGCCTTTTGCCATCTGGTTAAATCTAGTGCTACCTGTACTTCTGTCTCTGATTGAAGCCTGACTTTCCAGCTGTCTCGCTTGTGTTTGGTCTTCTAGGGGTTCCGATGTCTCTGTGATTTTTTCCAGCTGCACTGATTATGGTGGTATCTCTAGGATGCCTCAGGATATGGTGCCTCCAAGGTGGCAGTCCAACTAGTTGTCTGCTGTTCTGGGTGTCGTGTTTCCTCTTGGATATCTCAGGATATGTTGTCTGACACTCTGAGTTCAGTTGTTCCTCTGTGGCTCTGGGTTGAGTGGACCTTTCTGTATGTCTCAGGTGGAATCCGGGGTCCACACAACTGCAGACCTGCAGAGTTTTGGTCTAGGCCTCAGACCCAGGAGATGGGCAGAAGGGGGGTGCTAGCCGGCAGGGTTTGGGGGGGGGTATCTGCTGGATTCTGAGCACTCAGGGCACCCTGCTATGAGCTCAGGGTAGTATGTGGGTTTTCCTACCTAAAGCTGTTTGTGGGATTTGTGTTTCAGGGTGAAATGTTCTATAGATATCTTTTAAATCCATTTGGTTCATAACTTCTGTTAGTTTCATTGTATCTCTGTTTAGTTTCTGTTTCCATGATCTATCCATTGATGAGAGTGGGATGTTGAAATCTCCCACTATTATTGTATGAGGTACAATGTGTGCTTTAAGCTTTAGTAAAGCTTCTTTTGTGAATATAGGTGACCTTGCATTTGGAGCACAGTTGTTCAGAATTGAGAGTTCATCTTGGTAGATTTTTCCTTTGACATGAATGAAGTACCGTTCCTTATCATTTCTCATATCTTTTGGCTGAAAGTTGATTTTATTTAATATTAGAATTTCTATTCCAGCTTGTTTATTGGGACAATTTGATTGGATAATTGTTTCCAACCTTGTATTCTGAGGTAGCATTTGTTTTTGTCACTGAGGTGATTACTTGTATCCAGGAAAATGTTGTTTCCTCTTTATATATTCAGTTCATTAATCTATCTCTTTTATTGAAGAATAAAGTCCATTGATGTTAAGAGATATGAAGGAAAAATCAATTGTTGCTTCCTGTTATTTTTGTTATTAGAGATGGAATTATGGGGTTTTTTTGGCTATCTTGTCTTGGGTTTGTTGAACAAATATTACTTTCTTGCTTTTTCTAGGGTATAATTTCTCTCCTCGTGTTAGAGTTTTTCCTCTATTACTGTTTGTAAGGTTGGGTTTGAGAAAAGATAATTATCAATTTGGTTTTGTCATGGAATATCTTGCTTTCTCCATCTATGGTAATTGATAGTTTTGCTGATTATAGTAGCCTAGGCTGGCATTTGTGTTCTCTTAGGATCTGTACATTATCTGTCCAAGATCTTCTGGATTTTATAGTCTCCGGTGAGAAGTCTGATGTAATTCTGATAGGTCTCCATTTATAAGTTTCTTGACCATTTTCTTTTACTGCTTTTAATATTCTTTCTTTGTTTTGTGCATTTTGGGTTTTGATTATCATGTGACAGGGGGAATTTCTTTTCTGATTTAGTCTATTTGGAGTTCTGTAGGCTTCTTCTATGTTCACAGGAATCTTTCTTTAGGTTAGGGAAGTTTCTTTTATAACTGTGTTGAAGATATTCACTGGTCTTTTCAGTTGGGAATCTTCACTTTCCCCTATACCTATTATCCTTAGTTTTGGTCTTCTCATTGTGCCCTGGATTTCCTGGAAGTTTTGGGTTGGGAGTTCTTTGCATTTCTCATTTTCTTTTTCAGTTGTGTCATTGTTTTCTATGGTATCTTCTGCACCTGAACTTCTCTCTTCTACCTCTTGTATTCTTTTGGTGATGCTTGCATACATGATTCCTGAAATTTTTCCTAGGTTTTCTGAGGGTAGTCCAACTTTGTGATTTCTTTACTTTTTCTACTTCCATTTTTATGTCCTGGATGTTTCCGTTTAATTCCTTCACCTGTTTGATTGTGTTTTCTTGTAATTCTTTAATAAATTTTTGTGTTTCCTCTTTAAGAGATTCTTCTACCTGTTTACCTATATTCTCCTGTATTTATTTGAGGGAGTTGTTTATGTCCTTCTTAAAGTCTTCTATCATCAACATGAGAAGTGATTTTGAATCTGAATCTTGCTTTCATGTGTCATGTGGTATGCTGGGCTTGCTATGTATGGAACACTGGGTACTGATATTGCCTAGTAGCCTTTGTTTCTGTTATGTTCTTGCACTTTCCTTTCACTATCTGGTTATCTCTAGTGCTATCTGCACTCACTGTCTCTGATTGGAGCCTTTCTCTCCTCTTATCTTGCTTGTGTCAGAACTCCTCAGAGTCCAGCTGTCTCTATGATCCTGTGATCCTGAGATCCTGGGTGTAAGAGCTCTTGGAAGTCAGGCTGCTTCTGGGTTCCTATAATCCTGATGTGACCCAGCTCCTGAGTTTCTGTGATTCTATGATTTTATGTTCATGGGTTTATTAGAGCTCCTGGGAGTCCAGCCTCTTTTGGGTTTTCTGGGATTGGGTACAGAGCCTTAGGTCTTCTCACGGCACCAGTGTAGACCAGAAGGAGCCTGTGCTACTTGCTGGGAGTGAGTATCTGGACCCCATTTATTCCTTCTTTGGTGTTTTTGGGAAATGGGGTGTTTTGTTGTCTCCTCACCTAAAATCTTGGGTTTGTTAGAACTACTGTGAGTTCAGCCTCCTCTAGAAGTTCTCTGGTATTAATAATAATAATAATAATAATAATAATAATAAAGATGATAATAATGATAATAATAATAATAATTATTATTATTATTATCATTATTATCATTTAGTTCAAATATCCTTCTGTGATAAATTTCCTTAGTATTGAAATTCATCCATTTCTACTAATCTAAGTACCCTCTCATCTATGCTCCTGTAGGCAATAAATGAAATTCATTGGTTCAACATGTTCAATTTATGTAGTATCTGAATATTGCTGTATTCTTGTTTCCCTTTTGTGATAACAAGACATTTGTTCACATATCCACTGAAACAGTATCACACAATAGCTTACAATTCCAGAACAACAAAGGGTCATCCTGATAAACAGTCATGGCAGCAGGTATGCATGATACCAGGAGAAGGAAGCTGAGAGAAGACATTCTTATTCAGAAGCTTGAAACCAAGAGTGAAGTAGAAGGTGGGTGGAACAGTATGCTCAGAAATTTTTAATGCAGTACCATACATTCCAGTACTGCTAGAAATTTTAAACTCCTCTAGAAAGTACTACTAGTTAATGCAAATGTTCAAATGTCTGGAAATAGTGGAGACATTTTTCATTTTAACATTTCTCATTTTAATCAGTACTTCCAGTGATGGAAAATGAGGCACTTGGGAAACAAGAGACAGAGAGAAAACAAGGAAGCTTCAAGACAGTATAGATGAAATGCTCTGGAAAAAAAAATTAATGTTCCAGATACTAGGACTCTGACACCACATGTATTACATACAGAGAAATAGTTCCCTGAAAATAGATGTCAAAATGACAAATCTAGTCAATACTAAATTGAATTCACTTCACTTTTGGCCAGGTAGTAACTTCCTATTTTTCTTGATGTGAGAGATTTGGCTGGTAAGTAGCTTTTCATTAAGTTATCCTGTATTGAAAAAAAAGCATAGTGTTTTAAGAAATATTGAGATACAAGATAACTTTGAAGTGCTAGATTTGTGTTGAGATACTGTGTAAATTTGGATTTGTCATGGAATATTTTGGTTTCTCCATCAATAATGATAGACAGTTTTGCTGGGTACAGTAGTCTGTGCTGGCATTTGTGTTCTTTTAGGGTCTGTATGATATCAGTCCATGATCTTCTGGCTTTTATGGTAGAAAAACTGGAAAGGCAAGCTTCGTTCAGAGACAGCCAATACAGGCAGCACTAGAGTTAACCAGATGGCAAAAGGCAAGAGCAAGAATGTAAGTAATAGAAAACCAAAGTTACATGGCATCATCAGAACACAGTTCCCTCATCATAGCAAGCCCTGAACACCCCATCAAACCAGAAGAGCAGGATTCAGAATTAAAATCACTTCTCATAATGATGATAGAGGACTTTAAGAAAGACATATATAACACTCTCAAAGAACTTAAGGAGAACACTGGTAGACAGATAGAAGCCCTTAAAGAGGAAACACAAAAATCCCTTAAGGAATTGCAAGAAAATGCAACCAAACAGGAAAAGGAATTAAACAAAACCATGCAGGATCTAAAAATGGAAGTAGAAACAATAAAGAAATCACAAAGGGAGACTACCGTGGAGATAGAAAACCTAATAAAAGATCAGGAGTCATAGACACAAGTATCACCAACAGAATACAAGAGATAGAAGAGATAATCTCATGTGTAGAAGATACCATGGAAAACATTGACACAACTGTCAAAGAAAATGCAAAATACAAAAAGCTACTAACCCAAAATATACAAGAAATCCAAGACACAATGAGAAGGACAAATCTAAGGATAATAGGAATAGATGAGGGGGAAGACTCCCAACTAAAAGGACCAGTAAATATCCTCAACAAAATTATAGAGGAAAACTTCCCTAACCTAAAGAAAGAGATGTCCATAAATATACAAGAAGCCTACAGAACTCGAAATAGTTTAGACCAGAAAAGAAATACTTCCTGCCACATAATAGTCAAAACAAAAAATGTACAAAACAAAGAAAAAATACTAAAAGCAGTAAGGGAAAAAGGCAAAGTAAGATATAAAGGCAGACCTATAAGAATTACACCAGACTTCTCACCAGAGACCATAAAAGCCAGAAGATCATGGACTGATATCATACAGACCCTAAAAGAACACAAATGCCAGCACAGACTACTGTACCCAGCAAAACTGTCTATCATTATTGATGGAGAAACCAAAATATTCCATGACAAATCCAAATTTACACAGTATCTCAACACAAATCTAGCACTTCAAAGGATAATTGGTGGAAAATTCCAACACAAGGAGGGAAACTACAACCTAGAGAGAGCAAGAAGATAATCTTCCAAAACCTGTATAAGAAGGTAGCTACACAAACATATCTCCACTGCCAAAAAATAACAGGAAACAACACTCATTTTTCCTTAATATCTCTTAATATCAATGGACTTAATATCAATGGACTCAATTCTCCAATAAAAAAGACATAGAATATCAGACTGGATACGTAAACAGGACCCAACATTTTGCTGCATTCAGGAAATGCACCTCTGTGGAAAAGACAGACATTACCTCAGATTAAAAGGTTGGAAAACAATCTTCCAAGCAAATGGTCCCAAGAAACAAGGTGGAGTAGCGATTCTAATATCAAATAAAATCAGTTTTCAACCAGAAGTAATCAAAAAAGATAAAGAAGGACACTTCATATTCATCAAAAGAAAAATGTACCAAGAGGAACTCGCAATTCTCAACATCTATGCCCCAAAGCAAGGGCACGCATATACATAAAAGAAACTTTACTAAAGCATAAAGCATACATTGCACCCTACACAATAATAGTGGGAGATTTCAACACCCCCACTCTCAGCTATGGACAGATCATAAAAACAGAAACTTAACCGAGACACAACGCAACTAACAGAACTTATGAAACAATTGGACTTAATTAGAACACTTCATCCTAAAACAAAAGAATATACCTTCTTTTCAGAACCTCATGGTATATTCTCCAAAATAGACCATATAATTGGTCACAAAACAGGCCTCAACAGATACAAAAAGATTGAAATAATCCCTAGTACCTTATCAGACCACCATGGACTAAGACTTGTCTTTGACATGGACAAAAACAACAGAAAGCCCACATACACGTAGAAACTGAACAATGCTCTACTCAATGATAACTTGTTCAAGGAAGAAATAAAGAAAGAAATTAAAGACTTTTTAGAATTAAATGAAAATGAGGACACATCATATCAAAACTTGTGGGAATCACTGAAAACAGTACTAAGAGGAAAAATCATAGATCACAAAGAGAAATTGGAAAGAGCATACATTAACAACTGGACAGCAAACCTGAAAGCGTTAGAACAAAAAGAAGTTAATATACCAAAGAGGAGTAGATGGCAGGAAATAATCAAACTCAGGGCTAAAATCAACCAAGTTAAAACAAAAAGAACTAAACAAAATATCAACAAAACCAGAAGCTGGTGCTTTGAGAAAATCAACAAGATAGACAAACCCTTAGCCAGAATAACCAAAGGGCGCAAAGACAGCATTCAAATTAATAAAATCAGGACTGATAAGGGAGGCAGAACAACAGAAACAGAGGAAATTAAAAAATCATCAGATCCTACTACAAAGGCCTATACTCAACAAAATTGGAAAATCTGGATGAAATGGACAAATTTTCTAGATAGATACCAGGTACCAAAGTTAAAGGAGGAGCAGATAAACCATCTAAACAGTCGCATAACGCCTAAAGAAATAGAAACAGTCATTAAAAATCTTCCCACCAAAAAATGTCCAGGGCCAGATGGTTTCCAGTGCAGAATTCTTTCAGACCTTCAAGGAAGACCTAATACCAATCCTCTTCAAGCTATTCCATCGAATAGAAACAGAAGGAACACTACCCAATTTGTTCTATGAAACTACCATTACTCTCATACCTAAACCACAGAAAGACCCAACAAAGAAAGAGAACTACAGAACAATCTCTCTTATGAATATTGATGCAAAAATACTCAATAAAATTCTCGCAAACTGAATCCAACAACACATCAAAACAATTGTCCATCAAGATCAAGAAGGCTTTATCCCAGGCATGCAGGTATGGTTCAATATTCAGAAATCCATCAATGTAATCCACTACATAAATAAACTCCAAGAAAAAATCCACATGGTCACCTCATTAGACGCTGAGAAAGCATTTGACAAAATTCAACATCCCTCCATGTTAAAAGTCTTGGAAAGATCAGGAATTCAAGGACCATACATAAACATTATAAAAGCAATACACAGCAAGCCAGTAGCCAATATTAAACTAAATGGAGAGAAACTTGAAGCAATCCCACTAAGATCAGGGACTAGGCAAGGCTGTCCACTCTCACCCTACCTATTCAATATAGTACTAGAAGTCTAGCTAGAGCAATTAGACAACAAAAGGAAGTCAAAGGATATAGATAGGAAAGGAAGAAGTCAAAATTTCACTATTTGCAGATGATATGATAGTATACTTAAGTGACCCTAAAACATCTACCAGAGAACTCCTAAACCTGATAAACAACTTTAGCAACCTGTCTGGATATAAAAACAACTCAAACAAATCAGTAGCCTTCCTCTATTCAAAGGATAAAGAGGCTGAGAAAGAAATTAGGGAAATGATACCCCTCACAATAGCCACAAATAAAATAAAATATCTTGGAGTTAACATAACCAAGCAAGTGAAAGATCTGTATGACAAAACTCAAGAAAGAAATCAAAGAAGATCTCAGAAGATGGAAAGATCTCCCATGCTCCTGGATTGGCAGAATTAACTTAATAAAAATGGCTATCCTGCCAAAGCAATCTACAGATTCAATGCAATACCTATCAAATTACCAATCAATTCTTCATAGAGATAGAAAGAGCAATTTACAAATTCATTTGGAATAACAAACAACTTAGGATAGTGAGAACTATTCTCAACAATAAAAGAACTTCTGGGGAATCACCATCCCAGACCTCAAACTGTACTACAGAGCAGTAGTGATAAAAACTGTATGGTATTGGTACAGAGACAGACAGGATGATCAATGAAATAGAATTGAAGACCCAGAAATGAACCCGCACACCTATGGTTACTTGATGTTTGACAAGGGAGCTAAAACCATCCAGTGGAAAAAGGACAGCACTTTCAACAAGTGGTGCTGGCTCAACTGGAGGGTCAACATGTAGAAGGATGTAAATTAATCCATTCTTATCTCCTTGCACAAAGCTCAACTCCAAGTGGATAAAGGACCTTCACATAAAGCCAGACACACTGAACTAATAGAAGAGAAGTTGGGGAAGACCCTCGAATACCTAGGAACATGGGAAAAGTTCCTGAACAGAACACCAATGGCTCATGCTCTAAGATCAACAATCTACAAATGGGACCTCATCAAATTGCAAAGCTTCTGTAAGGCAAAGTACACTGTCAACAAGACAAAACAGCAACCAACAGATTTGGAAAAGAGAGAGACTCTCAGGAGACTCTCAGGCACAGAACACATATGGCCGAGAAGCACCTTAAGAAATGTTCAACATCCTTAGTCATCAGGGAAATGCAAATCAAAACTACACTGAGATACTACCTGACTTCACTCAGAATGGCTAAGATAAAAATTCAGGTGATAGTAGATGCTGGCGAGGATGTGAAGAAAGAGGAACACTCCTTCATTGTTGTTGGGGTTGCAAGCTGGTACAACCACTCTGGAAGTCAGTCTGGCAGTTCCTCAGAAAATTGGACATAGCACTACTTGAGGACACAGCTATACCATTCCTGGGCATATACCCAGAAAACGCCCCAACATATAACAAAGACATATGCACTACTATGTTCATAGCAGCCTTATTTATAATAGCCAGAAGCTGGAAAAAGCCAGATGCCCTTCAACAGAGGAATGCATACAAAAAATGTGGTACATTCACACAATGGAATATTACTCAGCTATTAAAAATAATGAATTCGAGAAATTCTTAGGTAAATGGATGGAACTAGAAAATATCATCCTGAGTGAGGTAACCCAATCACAAAAGAACACACATGGTATTTACTCACTGATAAGCGGAGATTAGCCCAAAATTTTGAAACAACAAATATTCAACTACCAGAAGACATGAAGCTCATGAAGAAGAAAGAACAAGTGAGGATGCCTAGGTCTCTCTTAGAAGGAGTAACTAAATACCCAAGGGAGCAAATATGGAGACAAGGTGTGAGACAGAATCTGGAGGAGAGGTTGTATGGAGACCATTAAAAAAAAGAAATCTCCACATGAAAATGTGACTCAATAATTATAACTATTTAATAATTATTTTACTTATTTTCTTTTTCAGTTTTGATTCCACTCATTAACTTAAAAAGAAAGAAGATACAATGTTAGAGAATTACAGAGGTAAGCTTTGTTCTGGAAAAAGCTAAAGGGAGTATTTGAGTTGGAATGTATTCAAAATGAAGTTTGAAATTCTCAAAGAATTAATAAATATATTAAAAAATATATTGGGTGTTTTTAGTTTTTCTCTTTTAAAAACCTGAGAAAATAGTGTATATTTATGAAAATTATAGTTTATATTCCATTTAAACTATCTATCCTTCTACCAATATGTTTGCCTGTTTACCTATTAACTTGTATGTATGGTGTATATAAATATTCATTTGTATTTATAGGCTATTTGAATAATTGAAGAAAAAATCACATGACGTATGCTTTTGTGTCCATTTCAAAAAATGACCCACACTAAAAATATTTTATGAGCAGTTTTTTGTTACAGAATGCAAAAAATCATTTAATATTATTATGACAATAATTGTATCTTAAAACATGTAAGAAAGATATTCATTTGCATTAGCTTTTCTTCGAGAAGATTAAATATGAACGGCTTATAATATTTTGCTATTGGAAAATAAATACAGAATATATAAATACAGAATAAAATATCACTAACAATTCGAAAACAATTATAATGAGATAATCACTTTCTTCATGCTAAGAAAAATAATTTAATATTGCAAGACACTTGGATATATACCTAAAGCACAAACACTCTTTCAAAATTCTATATTAAATTGTGTCTATACTATGTTTTCCTCAAGAAGTATATGAAATTTTGGTAAATGAAGATTTCAGATTCTTTGTAATAAATTTTGTGTAATCATGAATACTTAGCTTATAAATAAAGATGGATAGGAAAATAGATACATGATAGTTGTATGCACATACACATACCTATACTAGTTAAACATTTTTGGCATACATTTTTTTTTTATATTTTATTTACATTACAGATGCCATCCCCTTTCCCCATTTCCCCTCATTAGAAAACCCCTATCCCATGCCCCCTTTCCTTTTTGCTTTTATACCTTTTTTAAATATTAATCAAATGCTTTATAAGTTTGGTAATGTTCAATCAGAAGTGTAACCCAATACTCAACCTATTTTTTTCTGATTATAAAGAAGCCTTCGTTTCTCAGAGCAAAAACTTTTTTGAATTGATTTTGAAAACCTGGAACTATAATTAAATGAATAGATAGATAAATACATAGATAAAGTAATTCCCAATCACCATAAGATAGAGTTCTTTTTCCATAGAAATTATAACTAGATATGTTTAACCAGGAAAAGAAAGACATCTTAAATAATGCTTTAAAGTGGTGATATATTGTTAATAAAATTAATACTTAGCACAGCCAGAAAGGAAAATTACAGGGGCCACTTCAAACCTGCGAAAGTTTTCACAATAAGTAGAAATATGATATTTTAAAAGTATATTGTAAAAAGTAATATCAAAGTACCATGTTTATTATTAAGCAGCTAATAACTAGCTACCTGCCTTATTTTCTTATTCAATGTAATGTTTTATAATTTTAAAGAGACATGATCTACAGTACTATTATACCTGTTTAGATGCAGGGAACAAAATTACTAACTAAGTAAAAAGAAAACGATAGAAAAAATGCAAGCAAAATATGAGTAGTTATCAGAATTTCAAGTGTGATTCCGATAATTTCTCAAACTCTTATCTCTACATGTGATACAGCATTGTGAATATTTCTTTACTTAGATTTTTCATGTTGCTAAAACTGAATGAGAATTTGCAATGAATTATCACAGCAATTTTATGCTTGATCATAATATTTATATAAAGTAAAGGTATTTTCCAAACTAAGAATAATGAAAAATACTCAATAAAAATAGACAATATCTTTATTTCACTAAGAACATACAATTAGCATGTATATTGCCATATACACTTTTATGTGTCACTTCTAATAATTTAATATCTAACAATCCATTAACATATAAATCATATATCTTGATAAGGAAGACATATTATCTATTTCATCTGTATATCAAAGCTATGTATGATTTCTGAGATCTCTGGACAGTCATATTTTTCATTTAACCTTCATTTAGGTTAAATGAAAAATAGGATGACAAAAAAGAGAAAAACATATGCAATGTATTATGTGCAATTTATTGGAGGAAAAAAAATAACCAACAAAGACAAAAATCTTTACAGACTTTACCACCAATGGCATGAAAAGATTGGGACATATATATCAAGCATTATGGAAGTGAAAATGGCTATTAATATTTTATGGTAGGTGTCTATAATCTGTAGAGTTATTTATAACCAAAATCAGTGTCTCATTAGTATATTTTGAGATCAATGACAAATGCATCAAGAAACAACACATTGCAGAAAAGTAAATTTTGAGGGAAATGGTACTATAAAATTCGTAATGTAATGTACTCTAAAAATTTAAGAATTTTATGAATAACTACTCTTTTTTATAGATATCTATCACAAATGAAGAAACACAAACAAGCTGTGAAGGTTTACATTTGATGCCAGAACTGGAAGCAAAACATTTGAATTAAATATAGAGATTTCCTATTCAATGACCAACAGCAATTTTCCCCATAAAACTTTAATTTCCTGCTACCTCCATGCTCATCATATCTCTTCAGCAGCCTATTATTGATGTTGATACAAAATTGTAATGGTATTTTGTCTGATTTCAATAGTTATTAAAGTATATATTGTAATTACTTTCCTGTTTAAGTACTCATCTTCAAACTTCTCTTATTCAATCTATTTTAAAAATAAGATTGCCTTTTTTATTGAATTCAAATAAGAATAATCATTAATAGTTAAATTTAAAGTTATTCATAAAGTGACAGTCATAGGATCAAATTTTACTTTATGGTAAATGTTTTATTTAAATATTGCTTGTTCATTCTGTTTAATTTATACATTAAAATATGAACATTTTGGAGCTAAAGTTCCTTGCAAACAGATTACAATCTATAGTCATATAATATTAAATTATCCAGATAACACTAGAAATAAAAATCAATGATCTGCATATTATATGTACACTTTGCTAGCTCTGAAAATTTATAGTAAAACTGTGATGATTAAAAGATAATTACTATCAGGAAGAAATTTCATTTCTCAAATTACCCTGATTTTTTAGGAGATTTTTAACCATTGATTTAGAAATATTCCATAAACCAATGAGATATGAGGTATATTTTCATTCTTATACAGGACCATTCTCAATGTCAACAATCACTTACTCTCCTACAGTTGATACTTAAAGTTGTGGTAGTAGTATCCTATTGATTAATAAGGTTAAGTCTTTAAGTTTGGATATTTAACGTGCTTTAGCTAGCTGTATTACACAGAAACATAAAAGAATGACGAATATGCAAAGACAGGGAGATAAAGGTATTTTTCATTACAAATAGTTTTTATTCTTGCTTACATAATTATAACCTGAAGAAGAAATAAAAAAGCCTATTATTCTTATAGCTGGTACAAGGTCATAGATAAATTTTTAGCACTGAAAATCCAACAAACAATAAATTCCTGTCCATAATATTACACTGCTCTAGGTTGTTGCATGATAATGCAAATATTTTCCTATATTTTTATATATTAACAATAGTAATGACATAATACGTCTATTATGTATTTCTCATTTATTTTAAATTTCACTATTTTTTACACTCCATATTTTATTCCCCTCCCAGCCCACATTCCAACTGTTTCGCATCCCAAACCTTCTCCTTGCCCCCACTCTGTTTCTGAAAAGTCACTGACTGAGTACAGGTTCTGTTGATAGAAAATTTAGCCATACTGTGAAATAAACTGACTTTGCTCATTTTGAAACAAAGTCAAAATAATGCTTCAACCAAATGCTTGTTTTTCCTACTAACTTTGTGATGATATATAAAGAAATCAATTGTGGATTTCAATAAATATTTTCAACATCGACTTTATTGTTTGGGTGCCTTTGGGGAGAAAAAATTGCTAAAGTGCCATTGTCACAGTTGAGAGACAAAGAATAGAAGAACCAGGTAAATCATAATATGATATTCAGAAAGAATGTTATAAAATTAGAAGAGACAACAAATACTAATGTACTTTTAAGAAGGTATTTATTTCAAAGAAATAAAATTTCCATTTCCATTAGAGTCTCTGTTCACCCTCATTGAACAGAGGACATGCCAGTCACCAGAAATCTAGGTAGGCAACCTATATGGTATCCTCCCCTGTGCATTCTCCTCATCAAGTCCTGGTCTCTGTATAAGTTGGGAGACATCCCCTCTACTCTCTCAGTACCCTATCCTCAGTCCCCCCACCCATCAACTTAGCCACATCCAAATGTCCAACTTAGGCAAAGACACCCTGATTGATCACAGTCCACAGGGCCTGAAGATCAGACAGGAAACAGAAACAGAGGAATGAAACTCTCACCCAAAAAAGCCAACCTCAGTAATCAGTACCCAGGCCTGTAATCATCCCATACTCAGATACCCAGATGTTAGTGTTAGAATGCAGCTAGTGCCAAGGCAATATTTCATCACCAGATCCCAGTTGTTTTACTACAACAAACCCTGAATCTTCAAACAAAGTTGAAATAAAAGAAAATGACCTTAAAAGTTTATGAAGACAATAAAGGTTCTTAAAGTGGAACAAATAAGTCCCTCAATGAAATTGAGAAATAGACAAGCAAAAAAAAAAAAAAAAAAAAAAAAAAAAAAAAGGGGGGAAATCAATAAATCCCTTAAAGAATGATAAGAGAAAAAGCAAACAGTTGAAGGAAATGAGTTAAACTTCAAAACTTCAAAAGAGAATGCAATACATGCAGTAAGGAAAGCACAAACTGAAGGAATTCTGGAGATGAAAAAAATCTAGTTAGGCAAACAGGAACTACAGAGGTAAGCATCACTAAGAGAATACTGAAAATGAAAGAGAGACTCTCAGGCAGAGAACACATGTGGCAGAGGAAATAGATACATTGGTCAAAGAAAATCTTAAATCTAAAATGAAAAGGAAAGGGTCTTTTGTTCTCTTGTCTTTTTGTTCTCACTCTGTCCTATTGTACCTTCTCCCTCTCTTCCATTCCCTGGCCCCCTCTCTTTCTCTACATGCTCATGGCTAGCCTCTACTCAATTTTCTCTCTCTCCTCTCTCTCTCTCCTCTCTCTCTCTCTCTCTCTCTCTCTCTCTCTCTCTCTCTCTCTCTCTCTCTCTCTCTTTCTTTTTCTCCTACCCTCTCAACTCCCCTTCCCATTCCCTGAATAAACTCTATTCTATACTAAGAAAATAGAAAGAAAAGAAAGAAAGACAGAATAAGAACAAGAAGAGAAGAGAAAGGAAAAAAAGAAAAAAGAAAAGATACTGACTCA